>NW_009625939.1:818-37872 GCF_000690535.1 Cariama cristata | reverse complement strand
TCCTGCTGTTTGGCCTCTCTCCCTCTTCACTGTTTTCAAGTAGGAAAAGCTTAAAAGCTGCCAGTTAAAATATGTGGTCAGTAAAAAACAAAACCAAAACCTTTTCAAAAAGACTTCTTTCCTTAGTATCAACACTTGAAGCTTTTTCCTGTATACTCTTACTGAATCATTTTCAACATGAAGAATTGTGCAGTGATGCTAATGTAGTAGTCATGCTTTCTAAATCATGCTTGCAGTTGAGAATAAACTAGTAAAACATTTAACTTTCAGTAAACCAAATTACTTTTTAGCTTAGTTTTCTAAAGAAATAAGGCTGAGAGCAGTGTATGCAAAAAAGTTAAAATGTTTAGGGGTAAATAAGATAATTTCAGCCCAGTTTAAGAAGTAGCCAAAGCTTCACAAATAGAAATTTCCTCAAAGTGTTATGAAAGTAACAAATTGTTTAGAAGAAAGTAGCCTTTTTGGGCTGCTTGTTCACTGCAAGGAGTAGGTTGTGTTTCTTCCACATTGGAGAATCTATGCTGGGGAAAGATATTGGAAACAAGACATTATTATTTCCACTATCTAGAACTACTCTTGAATTGCAGTTCTTTCCAAGCCAAAAAACCTCTTCAGATACTTGTTTTCTGATTACTTGCTAGAGAAACAGTGGGCTTCTGGTTGAATACTTCGGTGACAGCAGAGTTTGCACTTCAGTTTGTACAGCCAAGATTCTACAGTCTCTGTGACTGATGTTTTAGGCCAGTAGCTCAAAGAAAATGAAATGTCTAGCTGGAGCTCCATGTAGTCACTTGGCAGGCAAGCTAGATTAGCAGCTTTGTTGAAAAGGCTTCTCTCTCAGACCTAAATTCTTCAATTTCTATTCCTGGGAAGCAGTAGAAAAGCCTGTGATGTTTCTTAGATGCTGACTGACCATCCTTTCCCAACTTCCTTGGGAATTTCTGTCTCTGCATGCAAGTTCCTGAAGTTCAAATGAGGTTATGTTTTTGTCTTGAACTCTGGTTTCCCACAAGCTGTTTTTGTTGGGGTTTTATTGTGTTTTTTCCTGTAATCCTGGACTCTTACCTCTATGATGAGAAACTTTTGTATATTTAACTTTGTCAAACCAATTAAACTGTAAACCACTTATTTTTAGAATGAACTTTGAATGCTTAGCAATCAGGCTTTCCTTTTGTTAATTGCTTCATAGTGGTCTATAAATGCCACAGGCTTCATTTCAAGATAATTCTGATATGAAAAGCCTTCGAGCTTTTAACTACCATTCACTGATACTGCAGTCTTAATTTACAAAGAAACTCCTAAACCAAGTTATTTCCATATGAGCTGCTGCTCTGAATGTCTCCATTTGCATTCTAATGGCTTTCTTGTCTGTTCTTCTCCCCATATAATTTCTCAGTGGATTAAAAGCCATTATTCAATTAAAATTCTTTCCAAAAGACATTTTGACCATACTATTTTACTTATTGGTGTATATACTTTTTAAAGATGTTTTTTCAGTGAAATTGATCAAAAAACTTTAAGCAAGAAAAAAAACAATAGTTCTGTAAATCCAGCAACATCAATATCTAGCACTGCAATGCAAGTATTTACGGAGGAACAGGGTGAGGGGATTGCCACCCTTATGTATAAACACCGAAAAACTTATGCTGGGTTGAGACTCGTGGATATCACCCAAATCGGTTGCCTGTGCAAAGGACTAGCTTGGAATTTAGATCAGGTTCCTGTGGAATTTGTCTAATTGAGTCCTGAAAATCTCCAAGGATGGGAATTCCACAGCCTCTCTGGACAGTGCCCTCTGGTGTATTGACCATTTTCCCCCCATTTGGCATCATCTGCAAACTCACTGAAGGTGTGTTTCGATCCACAGGCCAGGCTGATAATGAAGATATTGAGCAGTACTGATCCCAGTATCAACCCATGTGTAATATTGAAAAGTGGCATAACTGTTGAAAGAAATGTGGCAGAACTGTCAAGTGCATAAACAGAACTTGGGGAAATAATGGCTGTAAAATAGCCACAGTTTGTTTGGGTTTTTGTGTTGGTTTTTGTTGGTTTTTTTAGCAGAAAACAGTGCAGTTTAAAGCTGAAATATATCCAACTTTGAGCTAGACATGTGTATTTGTAGCTGTTAAGTGTGCGTTTTCACAGTAATTACTAAGATGGTGACATTTTGTCTTCATTTAACCATGCGAAATAAAACTTTCCATTTTAAATGCCTTAAAATACTCATCTTAAGATGCTGGAATGGTATAGGTAGCGTGTTTCCCAGCTTCCCTCATGAGCAGCAATACAGATTCAATACTGCTGAGCACCTAGGCAGGAGCTTGAGTGCTGGATGCAGTTCACAGCTCTGAAATTACCTTTAACCTTTTTTGCTAATGATATTGTGTGTTGTTCTCCATTCCCTTTTCTTAATCTCCCTTAAAGATAAATCCAGAAGGAGGGATTTTGTAGTAGCTCTGTTTCAGAGGAAAGCATTCACGCTACTTTAGGAGCTGGGCTCTTTGCAGATTGCCATCCTCCTATCTGAGCAAACATAGGTCTTATCCATCAAAATGTTGGGTGTTCTCTGTTCAGAGACAGGTGATAGCGAAGTCTTATGTAGTCAGTCAAAGGACACCTAAGAATGAATTACTTCCTACTCTATAGACAGATAAGGATAGAAGATGAATTACCTCTCAGTACATAGGTAACTGTCCTAACAAATCTGTCTTACAGGTCCACTGAAGAAATGTTTAGTATGGCTGATGAAAGCTGCAGCTCCAATCCTGCAATGGTTCGGAGGAAAAAAATTGCAATCAGCATAATCTTTTCTCTGCCTGAAAAAGAAGAAGCACAGAGAAACTTCCAGGATTTCTTTTTCTCTCACTTTCCTCTTTTTGAATCTCACATGAACAAGCTGAAATACGCAATAGAAAAGGTACAGAATACAGTTTGGCTTAAGGTAGAAACATAAGTGTCAAACAGAATGAAATATTGTAGAATTTGATAGATGAAGAGTGGGAGAAGGTACGTGGTTTCAAGCTTCCCTCCCTTCTTAAACATGTAGTCTTGAGCCTGAGCCCAGTGTAGGAATTCAGCATTTGCTGAAAAAGAGGTGTGGTTTCTTTTCTAGTCAGAATGAGAATGGAGGGGTTTATGCTATGGGTGGTTTTCCGTTTTCATTCCTTCTCACAATATTTCACTGTGAGGTTTTCTTGACTCCCTGGAGACTGTGGCAATGATGGTATTCTATCCTTTCGTGCAGTGACTGAGAGACAAAATGTTTGTTGCTGTTTTCCCCTTAGTCTCTCAAAAATGTTCTCGTCTCTCCCCATGTCTAGTCTTAAGGGTTGGTCTCTCATGGGGTGGAGGGAGGTTGGCAGATATTGCTGTCCTGAGTGGCTGTATAGCGCTGGAGCTAGATCTTAATTATTTTGACATGTTAAAGAAACTTAAAAAGATGAAGAATGCAAATTCTTTAAGAAGCTGTTTTGTGTCTTTAACTCTTAATCAAGGCCATGATCTCATGTAGAAAAATAGCAGAATCCAGCCAAAGAGTGCAGGTTTATATCAGCCGTGTCATGGATGCCCTGGGAGAATTCAGGTGAGTTGATGGAATTCTGAATTACAAGGAGAGCTCTTCTTATGCCCCTGTAAAGATATTTGTCACTTCCAGTTATAAGCAACTGAATGCAGGGTCTTGTAACTTAGTCTTGAAGTTAGTGTGAATGAATTTTCTGTCTTGGGTATTGGGTAAATGTTTTCAGAAAACTGTAGCGAAACCAGCTCAGCCATTTTCGGAATGAGTGTAAAAGTAATTCTGTTGCAGTAACCTGTACCTGGGACTGTCAATTAAAGTCTTTAAGATCTCATCAAGAGTTGGCTTCTGCTGATGCCGGTGCAGACGAGTGGATCGATTGTTGTATTCAGGCAGATGAGTTATCTACTCCTAGCCCTAGATGCTGGACAGTATAACTGACAAGTAAGTTGCTGTCAGAGGCTCTCTTTTTTGGTACCTAAGAGAGGAAGGAATGGCCAGGGGCCAAGAAAGGCAACCCAGGAGAGAGAGAGGCGGCTTTGGTGAGATGGAGTTTCTGTAATGTCTGGAATGCGGAATTGAATCACTGCAATGGATAGAATGGGTTCTATCCCCCCCATCCCCAAAATTATTTCTGAATCAGTTCTCTGGACACAAATACACAGGGGAATGCAAGGAAGGGAAGAAAAATATGTAATTCATATGAAGACACTAAATTACTGGTACACTGAATTAAACAGACTAGTGTTCTGGGACACTAGTAATTACTGGAAGAGTAAAAACTCTCCCAGTTTGTTTAGTCTCCTAGATCTTACAAAAAATAAATAAAAATCAGTGGACAATAGAAGAAGAAAGGGGCTACTTGTATTTGCAAGATTGAAATATGTGTGTGTTAACACGTACTTTTTGGGAATTTTCTTTGAGCAGAGTTACCATCTGGAACCTATATTCTGTTCCAAGGATTTCAGAGCCTGTGTGGCTTAATATGATGTCCAGCACCCTGGAGAAGAATCAGCTATGCCAGCGTTTTCTTAAAGAATTTACGTTTCTGATAGAACAGATCAACAAAAATCAGTGAGCTTCCCCCACCCCCTTTTTCTTAAAAACTTGTGTGCTTCCCAATGCATGTGGATATGTTAAAGCACTTAATGGGATATTCTTTTGATGTTACTTTGGTCATATTCTTTTTCCTAGGTTCTTTGCTGCTTTGTTAACCGCGGTGCTGACATATCATCTGGCTTGGGTCCCAACAGTAATGCCGGTTGACCATCCTCCCATAAAGGCCTTTTCTGAGAAGCGCACATCACAGTCTGTGAACATGCTGGCAAAATCCCATCCATATAACCCTCTCTGGGCACAACTTGGTCAGTAGGAAATGGAAAGCTTCGGGCATCTTTATAATTAGCACTTTCCTGCATCTACTCCTCTTATCTAAGAGCTACTTGTGATCCGGATCATATTTGCTGATTTGCCTTGCTGTAAGCTGGGCAGAGCTACCAAGAGATGCCTTGTGCCTGATTAAACAGAGCATTCGGAGCCCTGTTTGCATAACCTGAGTGCTCTGCTTTTTTCCTCTGTCCCTCATGATCCTCTGTTACGCTGCCTGGTTAAGTAACTTGGTATAGAAGTATTAAGATGGTGCAAGTACTGTGAACGATCTGAGCAGTTTGGGAAGAGCAAGAGGGAACAGACTGGATTGAGAGGAATTCTCTGGGCCTTGGAGGCCCTTCGTAGTTGAAACTGCCCTGGCCACCTCCTTTTATCTCTTTCTCACAGAGCTAGGATGGACACCAAAGCAACAGAATACAAGTCTGGCAACTGGCAGTACCTCCATTCATTCAGTTACCTGAGTGGGCTTGGGCCAAGATTTTCTTTCTGTGCCCAGCTCCTCAGGCTGTTCTCTGACAAATATTTTTATAGCTTATAAGTTATCGTGATACAGGGGACTAAATAACTGCTGTCAAATGAGTAGGTGAGTGAGAACTGAGAGAATAACTCTGCCAGTGGTAAATCCTTGAAAATTCCTCCTCTTCTTGGCAGCAGCTGTGAGTCTGACATCAAATCGACCTTAACTGTAACCGATATTCTTTACTGCCATGTAAAATAACACACATGTGCACTAAAGCAACAATGTGACTTTGTGCTACTGGTTGTGTTTCTCGTTAATTGTCTCAGTTATGTTTATTATTCTCAGCAATCTTTATGAAACTAAGAATTGCTACCTTGGCCATGTAGTTGTAGTAGAAGTGTTTCCTGTTTTAGGATGTCTTTAAAATGTTATGCAGAGGAGTAATGGATTAGACTTGGAGGGGAAAATAAAAGCTTGCTCAGGGTGTTGAGGATGGAGCCAAGCCTGGAGTTATAAAAACCAGCTGGACTGGAGATGTAAGATCGGCAGTAGCTCTTGTGGTCACTCCCAGGAGCCACCGCTGGTGACTAGTCAAGAATCTGTTTCTCTTCTCGCCTTCCCAGGCTCTATATTGCTACTAGCATTGGCCTAGCCAAGTTCTCAGTGCCTGAACTCAAAATGCTTTCTGGTTTTTGTTTGCTTCTTAGAAAGCCCAAAAGCCATTATCAGGTGGTTGCAGGAACTGATAATGAAAGTAAGATGTTGCCCTCTGCTGGTCTCCTTCCTTAGAAGAGGTGGCAGGGGGATAAAAAAAATCATGTGGCTTAGTGCTGTAAAATGGAAATGACTTTTTATTAAGGAAAGGATATTGATGTACTTGACTTTGCACCTTCAGACCTATGTTTTCACTACATATTACATATCATTTACAATTACATACTGATATGACTGTAAGTACCACTGCCAGGAAGACATAATACTGTCTCTTAAACATCAGCTTCAATTGAACAGACTTAACAGTAGGCATTAGTATGTTTTGAAGACCACAATTTTAACTTTTTGTACTCTCTTATTAGTCATGGTTTTATATAAAAGTCATTTGTGCAAATGAACATGAATTTGATTTCCATAGCAACTGTACTCAACTGGAAAGTAAAAAGATAGCTTCCCATTTCCATTCCAAATTGCTAGTTCTTGTGGCCCACCAGGCATTGAGGTTAATTTTAGCTAAGTAGTCTGAAGCCCACTTTCCATTACCGAGGAATGAATTTGCTGGCATGTTAGGCTATGGGACTGTTTGCAAGGGTGTTCTTAACTGGGAGAGGACAGGACACTGATGCCAGCACACAGCAGCCTCTCCAGTGTGTCGCTGGCATCGTGGGAAAAGGCGGATATTGGCAGTGGAATTACTGTCTCATTGATCCTTGTGTTGCAGGAGTGGAGTCAGGAGCCTTATTCCTTTTATGTTCTGTATGGTGAAGAGGAAACTGGGCATAAATGTGGTGTTTGGGGTTCTTTTTGCTGTTCTAGTCTCCTCATGTTGAAACCAGAACTCCTGTTGCTCTTGGTAGAAACCTTCCTGAAGCTCTGATTATAACTTTCATTTAGTGTTGCTTCTTGAGATCTAATACAAAATCCTGGTGACAAACTCAGTCCAGAATTTTTGAGCAGCCCTGAGCAAGGACTTAGCACTTGAAACAATCTAGTAGATTAGCAGGTAGCTGATAAAACCTCAAGCCAGAGAAGCCTGCTTTCAAGGTGAATGCTTTTGGTGGCTAAAGAAAATTGAGCTTTTGGTGGTTGTGTCCCATCTGCTTCTAATATCAGCCATAGTTTGGTTAGGCAAAGACAACTTAGTGGGTGTTCTCTGACGGATGTCTGGTGAAGACAACTGGGTTAACTCAACCTGGTAATAGACATTTCTTGAGTTAACCCATCTTTGTCTGATAGAGCATGTGAACATTCACTTGTTGGCTATCTATGTTTACATCTCCCAGAACTTTGGAGTAGAAACCCTTCAGCTGATAGAGGATTATAGGCAGCTGGAAAATAGTTACCACTCTCCCAAACAAGTATGTTGAAAGTAGGATATGTATGACCTTAATTCTATTAAAACAGCAACTCTTCAGGATAAATAAGCTAGCAAGTAAGCAGTTCTTGGGGGGACTCAGATTATGTTGTGGTGCCTACCTTTCATATTACAGTTGTATTTTAAGTAGTGAACGTATTTTTCTGTTCTCCACCCCACTCTGCCAAAGATAGATGCTCGTATTGGTGAGATTGACTCCAGGTACATAGAAATGCATGTGCCTTGCCCAGTAAGATAGTTACATGCCTCTCTTTTCAGAACCTTGTTTATTAAGCTAATATTGAATTCTTTTTTGCTTTTTTTGATATGTTAGTCCTGAAAAAGATAATTTAGATTTTATCTGGATGAAAATTCATGTGTTTAACAGAAAAAAGTGACTGCAATAAAACAGAATTCCTTCGATGTGAAAGAAAATGAGTAGAAAAATAGAAAATAGTATAGCTGGCCTCAGAGCTTAGCTGGATCTATATTCCTCTTCACCCCCCTGTTGTGTCAAATTTCTAAGTGGTAATATCTTGTAAGCATCATGTAAATAAAAACCTTAGTGGCTTTGGACAGAAAGAAACTGAGTAATCGCAGCTAATCCCTCACAAAAACACCAAAATTCTCCTGGACAAAAACCAGGTATAAGTAGTGCTAGGGGACTTCTTTTGTTATTCTTTGTTTTAAACTTTTATGAACTCACTGAAAGAAAATAACTCTGATTTGTGTCCATAGTAAATGCTGTTTCAAAATGTGTTGAATTTAAACGGTATAGCTTATATTACAACCAAACGTAAGCATGTGAAACTTTTGTTTTCTTGTATAGGTGATCTCTACGGTGCCATAGGCTCTCCTGTTAGATTGACTCGAACTGTAATTGTTGGAAAACGCAAGGAATTGGTGCAGCGCTTGCTCTATGTTCTAACTTACTTCATTCGGTGCTCTGAGCTGCAGGAAAATCAGCTGACATGGAGTGAGAAGGCTGGGGAAGGAGAGCAAGTTCTAAATGGAAGCAAGATCACAACTGCACTAGAAAAGGGAGAGGTAGAAGAGTCTGATTATGTGGTTGTCACTGTTAAAAATGAGCCTGCTCTTGTGCCTCCAATCCTACCTCCAAAGAATGATGGAAGTAAGAACAATAGTATTGCAGAGTGGGTTCATGACCCAGAAAGCACTCATGCTGTCCCAGCCTCTTCAAGCGAAAAGAGAGAAACAATAGGAAAGGCCAGTCAGAACTCCGAAGCATCTGTTGACTGTCTAACTAGCAGTTTCTGTAAAGGAGCAGCTGACGGTAGGAAAAGAACTGTCACTGATACAGGGATCATGTCCTACCACTTTGAAGAGGCATCTAAATTGGAGGATTTAATGGATATAAAGAAGAACAAGAACCAGAATGAGAGAAAAGTGGAAAACCAATTTTCTAGTAGGTCGTCTGCCTTACCTTGTCCTGAAAGGTCTGGCCACAGGAGTTCACACTTAGAAAAAGTCACCTTTCAGATTGGAAGTTCTGCATCACCAGAGTCAGACTTAGAAACTCATAGAAGAGAAATGGAAGAAAATCTGAAGGCATTCAGAAAAAATCCAGAAGTGATACATTGTGCCTCGAATTCTACAAAACTGACTGTGGATGCTTCCCAGAATCAAAAAGAAAGTTGTGAAGCTGCCTTTATACCCTTCCGTAAACATAGTGTTTGTTATGTACAAATCCCACCTTGTGAGGGGAAGGAGAGTATACTTAACCAACATATGGAAAGTAAAGGAACTGAAATGAATTTAGCAAACACAATATCTGGTAAACCACTCTTGCCCACAGATAACATAGAAACTGTAAAATTGCCAAGCCTGAAAGAAACTAGAACTTTATGCTCTGGCAATCTAGAGAAGTATTCCCCTGGCTGCATAGAAGTAGGTTCTGCTGTCAAACAGGATTCCCCTAAAGTAGGTGCTAAAGATGTCCCCTATGGGGATGCTGCAAGGAAAATCTCCTTCAGAGTTGAAGGGGACATTCCAAGGAACGAGAGTTCAGACAGTGCTCTTGGAGCCAGTGATGAAGAAGGTGATTGTTGTGTCCCTGACGAAGTGCATCACGATAATGTCAGCAAAAGACTCGAAGAGTTTGCAGAAGTGGAACTTCCTTTACCAAGGTAAAGAAGTTTAAATTAATTTAGAACTAAATGGAGTCAAAAGCTGTTGCTACTTTAGAGATTTCAGGGTTTCAAGTCTGAAATCCTCTGGGATCTTGACTAAGTTCCTTGCAAACAAATCCATAACAGGCACTGATGTGGTTAGGTTTCTTGTAAATGGCAAAAAGAAAACCAAGACAGAGCAGGTTTAGGTAGTGAAGTTTTGCGACAAAGGTGTTCTTCAAGTGTCTAATAAGAAGTGATCAAACTTTTTTTGTATGAACTACCTGAAACATTTAATGTAGACAGAACATCTGAGGACGAGCAACTTTGCTTAAACTGGTAACTTAAGATTTGACATATTTGGCAAATCAAAGACAGATTTGAAATAAATGAGGGCATACTATTTGAAAACATTTGAGCTTTACAGGTGCATATGGAGCTTGCTGATGCTTAAGGTACGTAGCTAGAAAGAGTTTGCTTCTTGGACTGAGTTGGAGAAAATTCAAATGTAGCAAATCTGTTAGCTGCAGAACTGGGAGCTCATACACAAGCTCTAATACATGTAGATTTGCCTTTTCCTAAATTTGAAAGAATCAATACATTGTTAAAGTTCAGCTTTTAAAATCATTGTTTCAAAGAGCACCAGTAATTGGTTTTACTCTGTTTTGAGTACAATTGTTGATGAATATTCGCAGCAGAAGTAGGGGTGGTAAACCAAACTTTGCATTCATGTAAATTTGGAATGCAGTTTGTCAAGCAAGAATCTTACCTGCTTTGTATTTGTGTTTCAGGTCAAATACAATCAGCAGTCAATGCGTGAAAAATTTTGGAAGATCACTTCTAGGTGGTTACTGTCATTCATATATACCTGATCTCGTGCTGCATGGAATAAATAATGATGAAAAACTCAAGCAGTGTCTACTAGCTGACCTACTTCATGCAATGCATGTGAGTTATAGGACTGTTCTCAGTCATAGTAGGTGTTGTGGTATTACTGAGATCTACAGAAGCAGGTCCTTTGAATAGGTTTCTTTCTGTTTGCCTGTTCTTAACAGCCACACTTGACATGTTTTTCCTCCTTGAAAGATGTAAGCCCTTAATTCATTGTGTGCAAAGCCTGGTCACAGCAGAATCACATATGCTTTCCTTTATACTCTCTTAAGCTTCTCTTCAGAGATAAACACAAGGAAAATTGTTTGCAACTTTAAGTTACAAACAAGGGGGGGGAAGAAAAAAAAAAAAACAACAAACCACAAATTGCTTCTCTTCTCCATCACAATACCATACAGAATTATCTATATTTCATAAAAATGATATGCAAGTTGAAACGTTTTGTTTTGCCACTTACTGGCATGTATTTCAAGGGAGATGAAGTCTTGTGGAGGCCTCTATGATACTAGACTGTAGCAGAAATGACTGACTACAGAAAGTAATTGTCTCTAGGTAAGAACTTTGCTATGTTCTTACTCTGCTTTAGGTACTACTAAGTTATGTAATTACTTTATAACTAACTTTCACTAAAGTAACTGTGTGACCTTAGTATGCAATTTTAGATGTTTACCTAGCAATTGTCAGCAGCTTCTCTCTATAGCAATTAAGAATCATCCTGCTGGAATGAGTTAATGTACTATCGGAAACAGTGATGTGTGTGTATGTAGCTTCTTTAACAACATCAGATTGGTCTAATACGATACTGTCTCTTCATACATGCCCTGCCTTGATTGTGCATAGTGAAATATCTCACGCATCTCTGAAACATTAAATATACTTTCACCGTCACTGAATCAGTAATCTTTTCAGGGAAGGTGGAATACTTGAAGAAAAAAATATTGGAGTAGTGATTTTGAAGTGCTACTTAAACAAAATTAAATGCCTTGATCAAGTTGGCAGTTAAGACTTGACTGACCCGATGTTGCTGAACGTAAACTGTCACTGAAGTTGGTATTCCTTCTCATTCTTGAGATGCCCTTGATTTCCTATTGGACAAAAGCATTCATTGGATCACTTTCTCATTCTTTGCCTCAGTGTGAATAAAAGTGGAACCTCAAACTAAGTTGTGGAAATGTATATGAAAATGTCACATAATGTTTGTATTTTGTATCTGTTGCAGCATCCAGTGCTAGATGAGCCCATAGCAGAAGCTGTCTGCATTATTGCAGACACAGATAAATGGAACGTACAAGTAGCTACAAGCCAGAGAAAGATGATGGACAATATGAAGTTAGGCAAGGATGTTTTGGTTTCCAGTCAAGTATCCAGTTTATTGCAGTCTATTTTACAGCTTTACAAACTCAACGTCCCAGCTGACTTTGTAAGTATTTCTTTACTGAAGACTGAAGCTAATGAAAATTGCTTAGCTTAGATAGCAAATGCAGAGTTTTGTACACCATGTTGCTGTACCAATGAACTAATGCCTGAAATAATGCAGAATTGGTACAACATATTCCAAAAAATGCATGCTACGGTCCAGTAACAGATACTGGTGTATCTGTAATTTACATCTAATAGATCAGTTTAAAGTTAACTACTCCAAAATACATATGCCAAAACTAAAGTTATGTAGGCAATTCTAGCGTAGTCCTCATATGTTTATGATTAGGACTCTTAAATTTGGCTTTTATTTTTTTTGTTTGTACAATTTCCACACTTCTCTACTCTTTACATTGTTGAGGCTTCTATCTATCCAAACCTGTTTCTAGCATATGACTTTCTATTCTCAGGCTTTCTATCCAACCCCACGCAGTGGATGCCACTTCTCTCTCCTCCCCAAATAATTGTGCCTGTGTGTGTTTACCTGACCCTTCTGTTTTATGTGTATTTTAGCCAGCCCTGTCAGCAAGTACTGGCTCAGATAGCTTTGCCGATGTCTCCATAGGATTGCTGGGAGGAGACTGAAACCTGAAAACACCTGGGGCCGAGAGGGTTGGAGCAGGGGATGTTACATTGTCATATTGCATACTCCCTATCCCACAGCATCCTTTCCAGTCCTCATTAGTAGTGGAGTTCATCAGAGCAAATGAGTAATGCTGGGTTTTGCAGATTACAGCAAAATTACCTACAAGTCTGATGGTGGTAATTATAGTACAGTTTTTAACTCATGATTGTAGGTAAGGGGAGATGGGGTGGTTTGGGTGGGTTTTTTTTCAGTAGTCACCCCTTTTTCAGTTAACACAATTGGTTTGTCCTGCAGCAGATATCCTTGAGAAACTTTGTAGGAAGCCTGTGTAATGACTCTGCTAATAAATGGAAGAGGAACATAGAGCTAAACACTAACAGCTGTAAATAGTATTAGTCAGCACTGTTTTGGATTAAATTAGTGGCATTGATTACGCTAAGTTCTTCAAGTCAAGTGCTAGACAAAATATGTGGGTACATTGTCAATGTTGTCTCTGGATATTGAAAAATGTGCAACTTTGGTTAAAATTATATCTGAACACTTGCACAGTAACGCCTTAAATTCTGAATAGTTTTAAACGGAATAGTTGATTCTGCAACTGAAGTGTTCTTTCCAATGTTGCCTTGGGGTTTGTGTATGCGATGTCTGTATGCTTTCTGTGGTGTGGGAGGGGTTTGGAGGTGAAAAGGTTTTAGAGGTTTTTTTGTTTCCTTTTTCTTGCAAAAAGTTAAGTGACAGTGCTAGCAGTTTGTAAATTTTCTATAATCCACGTTAGAGACGCTTTGATCCCTCTGTCAGTGGATTTTACCGCTCTTTGCTAAAACAGAACCATTGGTGCATGTAAGTTAAATGTTCCACTAAACTCTAGGGGGAGAAGTGTCACTTTTTTATCACAGTGATTCTATGGATTTAAATTTTGACAAAAAACATATGTACTAATATTGATCAGAGAAAAGCATAATGCAGTATGTTCGAAGTTTCCTTTAGGAGTGCACGTTTCTTTACGTGCAGTTAGTGTTTAGATGAATAAAATTTTTGGTTTTTTTGTGGTACAACAAAGCCCAAAACCTAGCTTGGGACCAGATGAAAGGCAAGTGGTAGTATCTTTGTTGTGGCACTTCAGGCTGGTAACCGTACTGCAGAGAGCTTTGTCAGGGTGAAAGGGAAGTGATGATCGCAACTACTGCATACCAGCAATATGTCCAAAGTTTTACCTGCACCTTTAAACTCATTTTAAGCTACTTTTCTATTTTTAGAAGTGACTTGACTTTTTTTTCCATTTAGTCAATGAGAAAAGCTGCAGAGGAAGCTAACAAAAAAAAAGACTTGTAGACATTTTGAACCAAATAAATTCACGTACCAAGCTTATGGGGAAAAATGTCTTTTGATTCTTTGCTGGCATTCAGGAGGAGCAGATAATCTTCTATAAAGAATCTCTTTTTTAGAATAATCTGGAATTCTTCCTTACTCCCTCAACTTTAAAAAGAAAAAAATAATAAAAATCCGTAATCCTTTAGCACAAGTACTGGACTTGAAATATATCGAACTGCTACTTTGAGAATCAGCTGCACGCTCCCATGAACACTGAGGAAGTGCTCACAGGCTTTTTGCATTAGGGTTACCTGCAATGGGAAAGATAAGAATGTTTCCCTTTCAGCTAGAATCAGAAGTGTTATGATTATAATGACTTGAGTGAAAACTTGCTTGAAGCAAATAGATCAAACTGCTCTCAAAAAGCTTTTGCCTTTCCTCCACTGGTGGCAGTGATCTTATTCTGCTACTGTGTAGCACATTTTTTTAAAATGCCTCTTTGTCTTCCATGATTAAGACCTGATATAAGGTCAGAGAATCATTAAAAATCTTCATCTTGCTCCAGACCATCAGAAAAATAGGTGGTAGGCTACCTACAAGCATGAGTCTGTCTTTTGCTCATTATTTTTTCATTAGCAAAACTGGTTTCACAGGATCTCATTTTTAATACTTAGGATTTTCATTCAACTTGAAAAGTACATAGGACAATGGCCTGAAGCTATTTGCTGCTACTGTTTCTAATTGCTGTCTACACCTGCCAGATGATTATACATTTGATAACGTGAGGTTCTGCGTGCGCTTCCTGCTTTCATATCCTGAAGTTTAAGAGCTGAACTAATTTACCTTTTTTGAAGTGGTCATCGCTGTGGAAAGAAGGAATATATCAAATTGAATGTACCTTTTGTCCTAGAACAAAATACCTGATAAGACGTCCTACCTACTCACCTTGTGAAGACATCCTACCTACTGAGCTTGTCTTACCAAAATAAATCCCCTCTCTCTTTGAAGCAAAGGTGCATCTGCTCTCCTGCAGTTGGTGTATGAGAAATTACTGTGCATCACACGACTGTATTTAAAAATAATATGCATTTCTAGCATGCTACTGCTGAAAGAAAAGGGGAGTGATTAAATTGGTATTTCAACTTGAACTATTACCTTTTTGGCAAGCAGCATCAAATGTTTAAGCAATTTTACATTAGAAGTACCTAGGACTGATAAAAACAAATGCCTAAAAAGGATTCAGAACCTATCTTCTACAGTAAAGTAATGAACAAAAGAGCTATAATTATATGATAAGTAAGATAATGGTGTCTTGCACTTCTTGAGTCTTAGTTTCTTGAATGGCAAGATTCCTAGAGCTAGTTTTAGGAACTGTTGTATAAACTGAGTCTTTCGGGAAAAAATAGTACTGACTTAGAACAAAGACATCTTGATCCAGCTGTTCTGGTTTGATTCTTAGTAAGATGTCTTGAGTATCTTTGAACCTAGTTAAAACTATTTTAAAGTCAGCAGAAACACTGTGGCTGACGTGAGTGGAAAATAGATGTGCAGTTTGTGCGACAACCTTGCTGCCCAAGAAAGCTGGAACGCACCAATTCTATGAGGGGGTTCCCCTTTGAGGGAGTAGTGCAACTTTTAATGTTGCTAGCACAGCTGTAACAAAACCGATTGCCTCTTCTTGATTTTGGAGTGGAGGTTTAGTTTGAAAGATGTTCTAGCTGAGATAAAAGCTAAAATTATATGCTTGTTTCTGGAAAAATTTGCATGCGATTGCTAAAGCCGTTCTGAGGTTTTTGGTCTGTGTTTACAGTGCATAATGCATCTTGAGGATAGACTGCAAGAGATGTATCTCAAAAGCAAAATGCTTTCAGAATATCTGCGAGGACATACAAGAGTACATGTAAAAGAACTAGGAATTGTATTGGGGTGAGTATTGCAGGTATCGGTCTTAACCAATGGCAAAACTTGGGGCAGTTATTTTACTTTCCAGTTTGAGTGTTGACATCTTGTTCCCACAAGGACTTGCTTCTTTAAATTTAGCACTCTCCTGTTTCGTGTGCCTAATAAAATATAAAAATGGGTTCTATTGAGCCATCCAGAAATCAGGAGGAGACTCAATTCTACAGCAAGAACAAATTGCTTGTCATTCTTAAGTCTTCAGAATGAAGAAAGTTTGGATTTTGGTCATTTAGGAGGTTATCCACACTCTCATAGGCACTCTTCCTGTCTTTGTCTCCTTTAATGAAAACTTCATCCCAACAAACACTTGAAGTTTTTGGAAGGTTAGGTGGTGCAGTGGTATCTTGAGGGAAGAGAGGGTCTCAAAAAGCAGATGTAGGAAAACAGATAGGTGTCCTGTTTGGCAGCTGTCTGCTAATCATAGTACTGAATTGGTACCTACAACCTTTATGGATGTACCCGCTGACAGCAGAAGAGGGGGAAGGGGGAAGAAGTGAATACACATTTCCAAGAAGATGGTTTTTAGCACTGTAGGTAAAACTTAATTTATCTTTATCTAGACTGTTCAAGATTTCATATTGAGAAATGTAGCTGTAAATAGTGAAACCCTGAAATAAGCACTTTTCTCGGTGTGTGTATATGCCTATAAATATATATAAATATATACATACATCCTGGCATCTGAGGAACTTTACATTTGGAAATGGTTGGAAACCAGCCATTGCATTTGAGAGACATTCCTGGTACTGTCTTACTGTGTAATAATTAATAATTCCAGCTTTTTGGTCATTTTTGGTAAGAAAGTGGTGCTATATGGTGAACTGAGTTACATTCAAAACATGAAAGGCACAGTCTTCCATAAACTGATGTTTAGTACTTTCTTAAACGGGGCTTACTGATGCCTGCTGACTGGTAAGACTACAAGCTAAGGCTTATGGTTTAGCAAATAAATAAAAGTTTTTCTTTAAACCACAAAACATTACATACCATAAAATGTAATGCTGCTATCTTTTGACTTAAATGGTAGCATACTTCTTGGGTTTAAACATTATTACCTACTTTTACTGGTATGTTATGAGTAATGGCAATAATAATTAAACGATGAACTCAGCTATAGCAAGACACTTCTAGTTTCTTTAAAGTGGATGAAAAGTTTCTTCTTGTGTTTATCTTCTTTTGTGAAGGTGACTGTATATTTTAAAGTCTATCTCTTTTTTGTTTGTTTGTTTTAATTTCTAGGATTGAATCCAATGACTTGCCTTTGTTGGCTGCTATAGCAAGTACTCATTCCCCGTATGTTGCTCAAATACTCTTATAGATTGAAATCTCAGGATAGTCGTTCCCTTAAAGTAAAGTAAAGAGAATGGGAAAGTTGAATGAAGAACAGAGGTGCCAAATGCTGGTAAAGGGGAACACTGAGGAAAGCAGGTGATGACTGTACATTCTACCACCTTCCGATTCTCATTTCAACCAGATGTTTTATCGGAGGACTTCAGTTTACATAACATAAGAGGCATTCAGGTTTTTCTTACAATCTCACTTCTGACTTAAATCAAGAAAGTGACTGCGTCCTTGCATTTTGTTTTTATTCAAAGGACAAAAATTAACACTATGTGGCAGACCAGGAGCTGCCATCCAAAATGCTGCTCTAAACCATGAAGTAACAGTTAAAAGAACAAGTGTGTTTCATAACTACGCTTGTGAATGTGGTGTGGTGTATGTTTCTTTGCTGGGGAGGAGGAGGAGCTGTAAACTATGTATATAGCATTCCTATACACAAGTGTATTAGATAGGACATGATTTTCTTGCAGATCATACGCATGATTTTGTATAGTAGAAGCGATGGGCTCAGAACAAGGAACCTGGATTCAGCAGCCAAATGTTCAGTGGGAATGGAGGTGTGCGTGAGGTGATGTGACTTTTCCCTTTAAGGACAAGAGGTTAAGAAAGCTGTGGCTGCTTCTGTTTTAATGAGGAGGCATTCAAATGAGCCCGTGGCTAGGAATAGAATGGAATAGACTTCTGAGATAGGGATTTTGTGGGAAAGCCTTATGGAATTTCTGCTACAAGTTTACATTTGTTGCTGATGCAACTTCAATAACTCTTTTGAGTTTCTGTATGACTGTAGTCCTGAGAACTAAACCTGTGTCTTGGTGTCATCAAGTAGTACTATCTCCGAGGAGTATGAATTTGACCAACTTCTGTATGATACCAGTGCTGTCAGCGCGTCTCTGTGCGCACGTACACCAAGCAATTGGCACAAACTGAAGACAATCTTATTGGGGAAACAGAAGACAACAAACAGCCCCCCACCAAACCTTTAGTCAAAAGTATTACTTTTTTCCAACTACTGGTTGTCACTAAGTAGGAATAAGAGAGGAGCATTGTTTGAAGTAAAATGAAATGTAGGGGGCAAACCCCAATATTTGCTATTACTATGAATGTTTGCAATTACCCTTTTTGATTCTACAGAAATCTTGAACTATCATCCGGGTGCCTTTCCTTAATAGGTTAACTACTCTGAGACCAGAAACTACTTCTCCACCAGTTGATACTGGCCTTCTGTGTTTCTAGAAAGAAAAATAAAATTTTGTATTTTACTGTTTTCATGTGGTTGATAACATGAATGTAAAAAAAAAAAATTACTTTTTTTTGCATAAAGCACTGTTAAGCTGGATATGAAACTATGGACCAGACTGAGGAGAGAACAAAGGATCAAAACAAACATTCTTAAAGAAACAGAAAACTCAGTGTTGGACTGTTCTGTTGTGAGCCAGCATGAATGAGGTGTCTGAAATGGTCAGCTTGCAAGCAAATTGCTGGCAACACAGTTGCTTGGAAGTAGTGAATTCTAAGAAACTCCTGGTCACCGGTTTTGAGTTCTCCTCGTTGGTGATTACAGATTTTTAACACTGAAGGGACACACTTTTATTAAAAGTGTTTTTATTTCCTACTACCTTGATGTTTGGACTTTTCTACAGTAAACTTTCAATGATATGAAATAATGAAATGTGCATATTGTGAGTTGTTTAAATGTGATTGGGAGGGGTTTTGATTAACCTTGTGTTGCTTTTTGAGGGAAATAGGTAGACTGACCTACTGTGAAGAGAGGTTGTTTCCAAGTGGAGGGATGCTTAATATTCTGATACAATGCTACTAAAGCTGTTCCTTATATGCTGGGTTTTTGATCTGACATTCCAGATGTTTCTTTTATCGCATTTTCATACTTGTCCCTAGTATTCTGCCTAAAAAGGCCAAAATCTTTCTACGGTTCAGGTTTTCTTCTACTGCTTATAGTTAAGCAAAGTTCTCGTGTTTTTGGTCTGTGAATCCTTCTATCTGCTGGAAAGTAAACTTACCTCTGCATATAGCTGTTAGCAGATATCATTCTCTGTTCCACAAGGTTAAGACAAAGTAAGAACCATAGAGCAAATCACATATTCCTAAACTACCCCTGTGATGGAGAATGTGTGCGTGAGCATGTAAGATTATGAAATTGCTTCCCTAAGTGTATATAGAAATCCTCATGTACTTTTTCTATTTCACGTCACTCTTAAATAGTAGCTGAGTTCATTAAAATTCAGTTCTAGTTCTCTCAAAGTATTAGTTGGGTTTTCATCTGAACAGAGTCTGACAATTCTTCAGAGAAATAATGTGCTAACATAGAAATATGTGCTTTTGTTACCATAGAGTGTACTAAGGAAGTCAAAGGTCAGCCAACATTCAGTGATTTCAAGACTAATACCATGATCAGTAATACCTGATTTTACTACATCAGCTATTTAAAAAAAAAATAAAAATCTGCTTTTTGGCAAGACATCAAATTAACCTAGGGGTGGCATGTGAGTTGATGGTCAAAGGCACTTGGATTTTCTTCAGACCAGGCTAAAACTGTATAGTTCTTGCTGCTTTCTCTAACATTTTGCTGCTCTTCAGAAATTACATTATGAACTATCTTGTTCTCGCAGTTTTAGTTTTGGGGGAAAGAAAATCCAAAATGAAAGCTGGTTTTATTACCTTTAAAAGGCTTTAGAGTAAAGAAAGCTAAATACATATTTTTCCCCTCTGCCAAATGTACTACCTCAGTTGACAGGATTCCACCTTCTAGGGCTTTTTTTGACTCTAAGTCTTTAACTTGGTTTTGGTAGCATCTTGCTGTTTATGTAAATTCGTACGGCATGACAGAGCAGTAAGTATTTACAGATGTGTTGTTAGACATCTTTAGGGCATGTTTCTGGTTTTATTTTAATAGGGTGAAAAGTGATATGAATGTACAGATGTGTTTAAAATTGATAATGTAGCTTAATTTTGAAATATTCCAAAGTTGTTTTTATCAGTATTATGTAGGTTTTTTGTAAACTTAAATACATACTTTCTTGGTTAAGTGGGAGTGCACAGTCTTTCCAAAATCCCACATAAATGCAGTTTACACAGTGCAATTTGAAGAATGTATGCTTTTTTTTTGGGCAAAACTAAACCTTCGTACACAGAGGGGAGGAATGAACTGCTAAACTGTAGTATTTAATCTAAATTAATGCTTTAACCACAAATTATTCCAAGATCTAAACATTCTAATTTAAGTACTAACATATACAACTTTCTTCTGCCCAAAAGAAACAAAGACGACACCGATTCTGTAGTTCCCATTGCTAATGGCATCCTCCAGAGTTATAGATTGATCTTCCCCACTCCCTACTATTATGCGTCTTTACTCTTAAAGTCAAAAACCCTTTTCAGACACACCAAACTCTTGTATATAAAGTTTACACAAAATGATCACTTATCCCTCAAGTATAATTTCTACTTCACTTAAAAGGACCCAAATCAAAATTGAGTCTGAACTGCTGAATATACTCTCGACTTTTGTTTTGTTTGTTGGTTTGGTTTTTTTTGAGGCCAAGTGGGCTAATTTGACATACATAGCAGGTTTTTCCATAGTAGAAAAAACTGTGTGTTGCTATTGCATGTTTGGAGAGCATAGACTTTTTAGGAATGACTGAATACCAATGTCAAACTACATGGTGGGGTTTTTTTTTCTTATAGTTGTTTATGTATGCTATCACTTTGGTCTGTTTCTTTGCGGCATTTGGTGCAATAAACTTTCTGAAATGAATGTAAGTGGTATTTGGTATCTTCCTTTTTAAAACTTACTTCTGAAATAGCTGTTCTTGTTGTTGTAGCTGAGATCTAATAGAGCATGGACATCCGATAACCCATTAGTGGAGTCAGTAAGTGTTGCAAGAAATGTCTAACAGGAAGGCGTCACAAAATTTGGAACCTGATTGAACGCTATTAGCATCTTTGGAAGCTTTACCATATATATATATTATATATATATAAAACAAGAGCTCTTATAGTGTGAAAACTAACAGCAAAAAATAATGGAAAGTGAAGACACTGACTTTTGGAATAGGTTCTGCAGAGGTTCCACGCATCTGTGTGGCTGGCACTTAGCTCAAAGGCATACAAAAAGAGGTGTCTGAAAAATGTGTTGCTATTACCTAATGTATCCAATTCTAAAAATTACCCAACCTGACAGGAATGAGTGACGCCTTGTGTCTACTAGATTATGAATTGCTTAATGGACTTAACGTGAATTAGTTTGAAATAGAGGTCTTCAATGTGTGTCAAACTCTCCATGACCTGCATTTCTATTTAGTGTTCTGCAGCTTACTGGAAAGTCCATATTTACAATATAAAAATAGAGAAGAGATGATCAACTGTAATTACGCTGAACATCTTTGGACAGGTCTGAGGTATAGTCTGATTTACAGGATGTAAGCACTTCTTACCTGTAGACTGGAAATGTTTGAGGTTTGCTTGTTGGTAAGGTTAACAAGGATTGGAAATAAAAACCCGGGACCTTTGGCATCAAGGACTTTTTAAAGTGCTCTGAATACAGCCTCTGGCTTTCTGGTCTGGCTGTAGTAATTACCAACTCTGGAGCATTTGGAAATAAATCTACTTATTTTCTCATGCTCAAAGGTGCTAAATGCTTGTGTGCACACATTTGAAATAAGGAGAAATGTCTTTTGCGTTGTCTACTATGACTCCTGTGTAATTTGTGCTGCTGTTAGTACTCCTGCACAAATGGTGACCTGTCATAGGGGTTAACCGAATTTGGCGTTTAGGAGAATGAAAGGGTATTTTAGTGTGAAAAGTACATCAAATGATGGTGCTGTGGTGAGCTGTAACCTCACTTCAGCTTTCTTTTTGCGAGATTGCGTAGCTACCTCCCTCTTTCTAAGTCTCTACTTTTCAGGAGAAGACTTGAAACGATTTAATAACTAATCCCTATAACAAGGGGAAGACCTCTTACCCTGTCTGGTCTTTCCTCCTGTCGTACCAGCTGCATCCAAAAGTTGCTTATGCTGTGGCTTGCTCTGTTGCTTGTTGAATCACTTTTGCTAAAGAAAAGCTGCTGATGGTTGTCTGCTGGGTTAACAAGTTGATTTTGGCTCCAGTAAGTGCTAGTGTAAGGGCAAGGGAACCCCTCAGCTAGGAAGAAGAGAGAAAAGGAGCGAGATTGCTCCAGCTGCTGATGTCTTTGGTACTCATGGGCCGTCGGGCTGGCTCAGCGGTTTGTGCCGGGCAGCACCCTGGGCTTCCACTTGGGCTTCGTAAGCTCCTCTGCTCTGACTATTTTTAAAAAATTGTAGTTAAGCTGTTGGTCATGTCAACTGATTTAACTTTTTTCTAAAGGCCGCTTAGCCAATGTCTCTCAGAATTCATATGATAGGGACTGTGGCAGGTTAGCAAGAGGCAGATGCACAGACTGACCGGTATAAAATGGCCAAGCACTGGAAAAGGGTGGAGACCTGTAATAATAAATACTTACATGATATGGCTGATAGGGCTGCCAAGGAGTGCTTAGAACTGACAGCTGCAAAAAAGAAAATAATGCCTAGGTTTGAAAAACTCTGGAACTCTACAGACAAATTCAATGATTTGTTCAAAAGATGTGACTTGGAATAATACAAGTATTATGGTGAACAACTAATTTAATCATTTTTCCTCTTAAATAAATGGCAAGGAGGATCACAGAACTGATGAAGAGATTCTCCTCATATGTAAAGAGGAGTTCAAGGCTACAGCAGGCGTAAGTAAACACAAATTATATCACAAAGTAACTAAGTCTTGTGCCAAAATCATGCTAGTCTTTCTTCCTCCTTTTCTCTCTAAATGAAAAAGCCATGTAAAAGCTTTCTGCTAATCATCCATGCACCGTATTCTTTGGGTTTCTGTACCTACACGGTTGAAGAGAGCACAACTGAACATACAAAACCTGCAACTGAGTGGCAAACCATGAGACTGTGACCTGTAAGGCTTCTGATCCCATATAAAATTAGCCTAAGTGGCCACATGCTAGTAATCCACATGCTGGAAAATGACTCTTATAATAGTTGCAGTCGGTTGTCTGTCTGGCACGATCCCAAAGCTAAAAGAGTTTAAGCAGTGCAAGTAGAGTAGTAGTCTGTCTTGAAATCCTACAGGTCAACACAAGGCCAAAGGACTTCGGAGTGATGGTCAAGCACGTAAAAATAAATATAGTCTCATAAACTGGATTTCTTCCGTTTGGAGCTACAGGAGAGATTCCACTGTGATCTGACAAAACGGTGTTTGAGAGAGAGCAGACCCCTGAAGGAGGAGTTTCCCACCAAGGAAGAAATCTCCCACTCCTACGGGCACAGAATTGTTTGCGGATGTGGAAAGACAAAGTGGTGCTTAGGTCTGCTTGAGATCTTCCCAGGGAGTGGTGGTGCTGTCTGGTAAGAAGAGTCCTGTGGGGTCAAGGGCTGGGATATTTGGCTCGCAAAAATGTTTTTCCTTTGATTGGATTGAATTCTAACCCCGCATATAACAAAATTTGTTTCAAATAGGTCCTTAACTTTAACTACCATTTTAGCTTTATTTTACTACATCATCTTTTTTCCTTAGGCAAAAATGAGCCTGGGGAGTTTTCTCCTCTTTTCTGTGCTTTAGTGTCACATAAACGTTTTCATTTTTTGTTTTCTACAGTATTGTATCACTTTTTTTTTTTTTTAAATCTGCACAGGCCTCATTGGCCTTAAGGTGGATGAGTCTCCTAAAATTGTTCACTTTAGATATGAAAAATATAGGGGTTTTGAATTAAGCATTTTTTTTGTTTAACTATTTGTGATTCCCTAGAACGTGCAACTTTTTTGACCTTGAAACACGGCCGCACCATGAGCAACGTGAAATTAAATATCACATTTCCAAACCATCGGCTCCTCCTGCCCTCTGTAAGGGACTTGGCTCTTGTAAGGACACTACGGTCGTGGTGCAAGCGCTTTAATTCTTCAGGTTTGTTTGTAATAGAGAAAATATACCGTATTTTTTGATTTGGGAAGCAGAGGTGCCTAAGATGCCAGAATCATTGCAGCCCGTTTGGTGCGTGGATGAAGAACGGCCTGGCCCTTGCGTTGCAGCCGCCTTGTTCAAGAATATAGGGAGCGAGCTGCCTGGCAGGGGGATAAAACAAAAACAGAGTTAGTGCTGAGGGGAAGCTAACTTTTTTTTTTCTTCTTTTGTTACCATAATTGCACTTCTGGCAGTCTCCTGTAAGGGTTTGATGTCCCTAATGTGAAAGGGTGACTGAATCCGAAGGCTTGTGGAGCAGGGTCCTCTGCGTGCCTACCTGGTGGTGTTGCCAAAGCGAGCGATGAACTGGTCTGTGTCAGGGCAGTACAGCTGGGGACAGAACTTAGACACCAATGTTTCAAACGAATTTGTCAGGCCTCTGGTATTTAAACCATTGGTGTTAGACCTAGCCGTGGCTACACCCTGAAGGCGGACAGTCGCCTCTGGTTTTCCGTGTGCCATTTCCTTCCCACAAGAATGCCGTAGTCTCTCCTGTTGCTCGGTAGTGGGTAGACACCAAAAGGAAAAGATGCGAAGCCCGTTTGTAATGTTGCTAAATAAATCCTGAGCGTCATACGTAATTCGGTGGCTAGTGGGAGTGGTTGGAGGAGTAGCTGTGCGTTATTATAGGCTTGAATTAAATAAGCTCCAAAGAAGACCTGGTGGCTTCCCAGGTGTGAGTCCCTACGCTCTTGATCAACAAGGAAGGTGGTAATTCAAGAACGCTGTTCTCCTCTTCAGAAGGCTTTCTGTCCTCAGCCTCGTGGCTTTTAAACTACGTTGCTGCTAAGGACCTAATCGAACTAGTTCGCCTCTGGGATGATATTAAACTTTACAGGGAAGTTGGCCTGCTGCCTCCTCCCCTTGTTTCTTTTCAGATTCGTATTCTCTCTTTTCTTCTACATATTAAACTTTACAGGGAAGTTGGCCTGCCACCTCCTCCCCTTGTTTTTTTTTCAGATTCATATTCTCTCTTCTAAATATACGAAGCTTTTTCCATATGTCTATTTTTGTGGCCAGCAAGTGCTCCGCCAGCCCCAGAGAAAGCCGTATGAACTTTGTGATTTGTGCTGAGGAGATTTCAGACCTTGGTCTGGTCAGAGAGCCGAGAGCTGGGTGGTCCCACTCCGGGAAGCAAAGTGCTTGAAGCAGGGATCCCTGGAAATCACTGTCCTGGTGAACCTGAGCGGCAAACTGCATCTGCAGGTCATCTGGGTGCTGAGTATCACTTTTCCCCGACAAAAGAAAACTGCAATTTTGCACACAGGTGAGCTTGTTGGCAGTCTGCGGTGAAGTCTGTGGCAGCATCAGCATACCCTTTGCTTTGTAACCCTTCCAATAGTTTGATGGTTAGCTGCCAGCGCACACACCGCTGCCCTTCTCGGAGCTGTGACGCTGAGCTGGGTTGTGTTGTAGTTGAGGTTGAAACACGACTGTGAACTTTATGGTGTGGAGGACTTGCTCGAGTTAAACACGGTTTTACACACTCTGCGATGATGTAAAGCACTGAGCATCCCGACAGCATGGCTTGTCAGCGTAGTACAGTACTATGCGGCAATACTGAGATCATCTCTGGATTCACTGAACGTGTCTCTAGTCACTCTAACACATCTTAATCGCAGTACCATGCAGAGTTAACCACACTGATTAACCATTCCTAATTCTTGATTAAGCTTGGCTGGTGGCAGGTCAGGAATTTTCACCCTGTGTCTGTGGCTCAGCATCAAATCAGCTCCTGTTTGTTTTCTCAGCATTCTGGTAATTACCGCTGTTCATTACCGAAGGATGAGGCAATTGGCCAAAAGTATGCGGGGAGGCTGCGGCGAAGGTTAGTACCTGGTCTTCTGAGTCCTAAAATAATGCCTTTGTCATTGCATAGTCCTACCGGCCAAGCTGGTGTGGGGGGGATGCATATATCTCCCTTTTCCCTTCCTGGCAATTGCTTTAAAGAGTCAAGAGACGTAGTGTTTGGCATCCAGACATCTGTCTCTTGGGAAAGAAAAAAAAAGAGAACAAGAGTTCTCTCATTTTTATATAGCACCTCAGAAGCTTATTGTGTACAATTACAATTGTGCCTGTAAGGACAGTTTAGCTGAAAGTATCTGCCACATGGATGCTGCCAAAGAAATGTATTCTGGTTTTCTAAACACCTGTTCTTTGCTCTTATGCATCTTTATTTTTTTGCTTGGGATGCTTGAATGATGTGGGAAAAAGTAACTCGTGACAAACTGCTGAGCAACACTTGGTGAGAAATGGCAGGAGTCAGTAACTACTCAAGAGAAGCGCTAGTTTTCAGAAAAATAAAGGCAGAAGCAAAAGATCAAACTTGTCTCTGAGCGAGTTTCTTGTTTGAGGCAGTGGGAAGGTGTTACAGGCGAGCATGTGGAGCGTACAAGATGTTAACTTACTGCTTCACAGAAACAGCTTATGCGCTAGCTTGTGCATATTGGCGTGCAGGTATCTGTAATGCAGCATCTTTGTCTGTTTTAATATAGAAAATAGTGACATAATGCAGTTTTGCTCTGAAGTATGCATGCAAGCTGAAATACCATAACCAGTGTTACAGGTTTAAGCTATGCAAAAGGACAGGGGCAGGAGGAAATATAAGAAGAATGAGCAAAAAAGTAAAATTATGGGTCATAAATGCCACTTGACTCTGTAGCTGTGTCTGTTATGAGTTCCTGATTCAGTCTTGTTGCTGCTTGTTGTAGTCCAGGTGGTGGGAATCAGAAGATGAAAAGCCACCATGACCAGACAAGATGGGACTGTCATTCTCTAAGGGGATAAATTGCCATGGCAATCCTGGCCGTTGTTGGTGGGGAGCTGGCTGGTTTTGGCCAGCTGCTGGGTAGCTGGAGATGATGGGCCCCCTTGGGGATAAGGTGCCTTTTGGATGATTAGACGAATGTACAAACTGTGTCTCCAAACAAAGGGTATTAAATTATTTCTTTCCGCTGCTTGAAATTAAGTAGCGGCTGTTGTTGTAAAAATGAGTGTCTGAGAGGCACCACTGGTTTCTGAAGGATAGCAGATGCCAAATCCAGTTGGAGCCTGAGTTTTTCCCACATGCCAAGGGGAGAAGAAATGCAAGGTTTGACAGCAAGAGAAAGAGAAGGGTAGGCACCTGCTATGGGAAGGAATAATGTTTATAGAGTCATAGAACAGTTTGGGTTGGAAGGGACCTTTAAAGGTCATCTAGTCGAACCCCCCTGCAGTAAGCAGGGACATCTCCAACTTGATCAGGTTGCTCAGAGTCTTGTCCAACCAACAAGCACGTTATTTTGATCTTTGTGCTCATCGGCTGAGGTCGGGTCTCCAAGTTCATCATCCCCGTGTGCGGGTGTTACTTGCCAGGGCAAGGGAAGTGGCTGCAGCAGGTGAAGAGGACAACAGGTCTACCCCTGACAGCGTACTCCGCTTAAAGCAGTGATGAAATGGGAATTCTGGGCAGTGGGTTTCACATTAGTTAAGCCAATCTGCTGCTGATCACTTGTGTTTGCTGGTGGGAATGTGCCCTTACCTACCTGCTTGCAGTAGGGGTCAGATGAGAGCTGCTACTGATGCCTTGAGAATCCAGAGCTGGGCGTTGAGGATGAGAGGGAGAAGCGAGACTGCCCTTTCCAGCATTGCTTACCCGTTACCTCAGCTTAGCTGTAACATGGAAACTGCACCCTGAAGGACTCGTGAAGTTAACAGGCCTACAGCTGGCTGTAATACCAAAACACATGTTTTGTGGGACCGGTGCCAATTCAATTCTCCTTTTCCCCAGCTGCAGTTAGTGTAAAAGCTGGTTTCAGATGGCTTGCCTGGCTGTAGATTGGCATCAAATAGTTCAGCTTTGCAGACCCTATTACCCTTCGTGGTATGTCCTATCAGACCCAATTGTTACTCCACCGGAGACGGTCTAAGGTAACCTCTTGAAATGTACCCTAACTGTTCCCTTCCTCGGAGGGTAGCTGTCATTATGTCATTATTACCTTAATACCACTCTAAGAGGAGGAGTAACTCCCGGAAAAGCACAGAGTATATTCATTCTGCTTCCAGTTTGTGGTTCTGCTCCCTGACCGTTACAGAGCATCAGCAGGGACGTGGGGCTGGTGGTGGGCATCAGCAGGAGCAGGACCCGGTAATCCAGCCCCGCATCTCCCACAGCTGTGAAAGCGGTAGAAGGACATTGTGTAGCTCTTTTTTCCTTCAAGAGCAGAGTCCCGGTTCTGTGTGAATTATGAGCGTGATTGTTGGTACTCCCAGCACCAGCAAAGGAAGCTGCTGATGAATTAGGTGTAGTAGCAGCAGCTGCAAAATCGCTGTCTTGCTGGCTGGGGAAAGGCAAAGTCATCAGAGAATTAAGATGAACTGCTGAGCGTATTTTGCACTCAGAAGGCAGTTTTGTAGGAATTGTAAGGAAGACAGGACTGTATAAAAGTGTTTCTAACTTCTGCTGAAGCTACAGCTGGCGTTCTTCAGGTCTAATGTTCTTCCGTACAATAAACTGCCCCCACTCAGCTGCTTCAAATAGGATCAAAAGGGTCAGCTGGAAAAATCCATAAAGAGGTGGAACAATTCAAAGAAGAACGCAAAGGCTTTGAGCAGTGGCTGCTCAGAAATCAAGGTCAAATCATGCCTTAATAGCTAAGAGTACGCTCAGGAGTTCAGTCATCTTAAATCAGACCCTAACGATCATGACTGGCTAGAAGACAAGAGTCCATATCTCTTTTTAAACTCCTGTCTTGTGTGTGGAAAAGTGACTTTATGCTGCCAACAGAGAATAAGGAAATGTTGTTTTCCTCTTTCAAAGCTTTTTGCTCACTCGAGATTGAGATTTCACACTAGCCACCCCATAAAAAAAATTAGTAGGGAACCCCAAAGTGGTAGTAACCAGTCCGGCTGCACCGTGTTCGGTGCATGGGAGTCCTACTGGAACTGGGACTCGGTCATCTTGTTAATTTAGACAAAATTAAATTAATATCAACTTTTAAATTATTTTTCAACCTTGTACTTCCATGTAACTTGTCCTCAGTGATTTTGGTCCCGTGTCCCTCCAGTTCAGGACTTGTGACTGCTATAGTGCTATTTGTACCTTCTGCTGTGTATTATTTCAGTTATACATTAAGTGTAGCAAATCTTAAGTTTCTGTAATTTACTTTGCAGCTAGCTTCCTTTGCCCGAGCTAACTGGAAGCTATTAAAAACTTGCATTAAAACCAGCAACAGAAATAAAGCTGCCTTCTGTCTTTCACTCCTGCTGGCACACAGTGCTTCCTGGTGCAGTAAAAATTCAATTTAAAATTACCTGTAAATATGACCAGCTGCACAGCTGAACTTTGAAAGGCTAGAACTTTGAATTCAAAGCATTTTGTTAGTGTAGCTTTCATACCGTGCCATCTTCAGAAATGGCCTAAAGAACCTGGCAGAAGTCTGTTTTGCTGAGCAGCTGACTTCTACCTGGTCAACACAGAGTATACCTAAGGAGACCTTTAAGACTAGTTCTCTACGCATTTCTCACTCTAGAGGTCATGAGCAAGACTTGAACCCACAGGCTCTGAAATCAAAAGACGGGACTCTTCTAAATCAGCTCTTTTGAGGACCGAATGCCCAACCACAGCCTCTGCGTCAGGTAGGATAGGATCTCCTCCAGTGTGTTGTCTTGGTGTCTGCAGAGTTGCAGCAGAGCTCTGGGCTTAGGCTTGACATTTCTCTCAGGTTTAAATCCAGACCGTGGGCTACCAGCAGCGTGGCCCATTGTAAAGGGTGTGTGTTCGTTTCCCTCTGTGTCTGAGCCCTCAGATGGAGCCTCCTCCCTTGCATTGGCAACGCTGTCCTCCCTTAGCCCAGAAAAAGGCAACCCAACTGCAAGCAAGTGGGTGGTGGTTCCCAGAGGCACGTGACCGAAGCAATGATTTAATCCTTTAACTTGACAGATCTAGGCTCTTTCACCATCTCCACCTGCCCTGGGATCGTGAAACCTCTTAGCACACCTCAAAATTCCTCAGCAATAGTAATTCCTCTTTCCCAAAGGTATAATAAGGTGAAAAGCTGGCCCCTCAGCCTGTGGTTCAGCATAGCTTCCGTGAGGCCACAGGGCTGAGTCATTTCTCAAGACCCACCTGTGCCACGATACAAAACTGTGTTATTCCCAAGGGCTGGCTTTGCTGAGGTAAGATACGTGCCTGCCTGTATCAAACTGCTTTCTGCAATTTCTGCGCCTTTCACAAGGTGGTGGAGTTAAAAAGTGAGTAAAATTTACAACCAGAAACCTCAACCCCTTTAGAAAACCAAAGAGGAATTGCAAGGCAGCGTATGCGTTTCAAAAAATCAGTTTTTAGGTGTTCTGACACACAAGCTTAACTAATGCTAATGTCAATGTTGGTTTGTTGGGGTTTTTTTTAATAAACTCTCTGCAGCTGAAAAATGTGATCACTCCAACAAAACAAAAAGCTTAACCTGCAGAAATGAAGCGTCTGCAGCCGGCAGTTTGGCTGCTTCATAAAGTCCCTCGGCTAACAGCCTGTATCTGTGCTGTCTTAGTATGTGAAAAATGTGCTTGATGCCACAGTGACGGCATGAGCTCCAAGCCGATGGCTCCTTATGGCTTCCAGCTGGGCTGCTGAGTGCTGGGAGGCACCGCAAGCCAGGCAGATCCCGGGTTTGATGGAAACAGCATCCAAAACCTCTCTCGTTTCCAATGTCTCCTGACCCAAATCTTCAGTTAGGCAGGAAAACATTGGCCTTGCCTGCTCTAGCTCAAATACAGCAGCTTTCGGTTCATTTTTCTGAGCCCCTGCCCTTGCCAATTGCTGCAGTCGGCTCAGTTGAGGTCACCTCTCGGCGGTGACTCAGGCGCTTGGTGTCTGCCATCGCGATGGAAATCTGTACTGTTGGAGAAAGGTCTGGTGTGAGGCTGGCTAAGAGCTAGGGGCCAAACTGAGGAAGAATTCCTGTTCCGATGAGAGAAGAAACCCCAGGGAGATGTTTAATCACTGCAGATCAAGCGATATTAACGGTAAAGTTCTTTATCCTTTGTGTTAATAACGAAATGTCGTGCTGTGTGGATGTGCACTGATCGAGTTACTCTGTTCTCTTACCGGCCAGAATTCTTTCTTTGCTAACCCGACTCTCTCTATAATATTTTTTTTTTCCTTCCTCTTCATCTTGGCGTATCTAAAATTAGATGTCCAGCTTTCCCAGGCAGGCACCTGTCCATGCTTATAAAGTTCCTGGTGTACTATTTGAAGGCCACAAATAGATTAGTTAGCTCTTTCTCTTACTGTACGGTCTTAAAAGGGAAACTGCTGAGACAAGATCTTTCAGGAATGTAAATGGTTCCCTTTGTTTCTTTATTTGCAGCATAGACAAAGATAAATGTCACCCACGGGCAACTCCTTTGGAGACTGTTTGAGTCCAGCCAGATTGCTTTGGTTCGGGCATCTAAGCCAACGCCATTTTCATACCTGAATTAGGTAATTGAGGATTAACTGATGAATACGACACGTGTATTTTCAACAAATCACGTGTGTATTAGGGGTTCATCTACAGTACAAGGTTTGGGGCTTACTGGAGTGCTTCTCCTCAGTCTGGAGGCTGGACTGGAAGGCAGAGGACCACCGACGGTGAAATCCAGTTTTCCGGTCCGGGTGATGTGAAGAGGGCAGCGTGCCCTGTGACCTGCCTGCAAGCAGGGCCGGCAGGCGAGCAGAGCTTAACACACGTGTTTGCGCGCACAAGTTTTCGAGAATTCTGGCTCCTCTTTTGTGGTGACCACTCTTCGCTCATCTTTTTCATTTCAGACAGAGTAATTCCCGATGTTTGTGGGTTTTCTTCTTTTGAGGTAGGTAATACGCAAACTATGATGGCACATCCAAGCTGCAGCATCAGAAGAATTGCTTGAATTTAATGTTGATGAAAATCCGATGTTCCAACTTTGAGTCAATGCGTCATGTGTCAGGCTTTCAGCAGCATTAACTTGCCAATGCCTATAATAAAATCCTTATCCATCTGGCTATCCTTAGCCATAAAACCAAAAAAAAAATCTCAGCTACTATCGAGCCCTAAACCTGTGTTCTTACTGAACCAATCTGGATGTGTCATATGCCATTTAAAAGCTCATATCAATAACAGTTATAATCAGTGCTTTTGTTTGAATATTTTGCCATTTGCAGCTCTAATTTTCTCTCATATCTTGCCTTGAGTAAGAGAGGATCAATTATGATTTTTTTTTTTTTCCTCCTAAGTTGCATGGATAATTGCGAAAAAGCCTGTACGTAACTGATAGGAGGAAGAATTTATATCCGCGTGGCAGTTATTCTGTAAGGGGACCAGAATTTCTAGGTTGTCAACTCTTTGTTGATTATTTGCATTCCTCCTGTGCTTTGCCCAACCGTCAAATCTGATTTTCTTTTAATGCTGCTACAGTAGGGATTTTTTTTATTACATTGAAAGAAAGAAATTAAAATAAAATTAAGGTTGCAGAAGACAACATTTAAAGGTAGGACGTGACGGCAATGAGAAAGGATGTTTTTCCCCATTGGGTTTTGTAGCTGTTTGCTAGACAGCAGAGATATGTTGAGGCTCAAGAGCTGTCTGTTCGTTGTCAAATTCTGAAACAAACCGTGAGAGAGGACTGGTTAAAGACCTCTTCAGTTCCCACCTCTACTTCTGCAGCTTCTGCCTTTGCTTCCTCCTGGCTTGCAGCCTTTTCCCCCGTCCTCTACTCCTGCTGTTGGTTTTGGGCTCTTCTGGTCTCATCTTTTTCCATCTTCACAGCCACCTTCTCTCACTTTACATTATTTTTATACCTTCTCGTCTTTAGACCTGTTCTGTTTTCTCCCTGTTCAAAGGAGACGGAGCACCTGCAGTACTGGGGATATTCAGTGAACTTAGGTGACAAATTCTTATAGATTGCTGCTGAGAGTGATGAAGTGCTTGCCCCAAGCTGTAGGGCTTGGTCAGGTGGAAACTACAAAAGCACAACCTTGTCATGACAGCAAACTTGAGAAATTTCAAGTGTCCTTTCTGGAGTGACTAGGTGTGAGAGTTAACAAAACCCATTCGTTTTACTTCTTTTTTTATAATAAGGAGAAAGCAATGTACTTTTCCTTTCCTCAAATTCTGAGATAAAGGTGACCCATTATAGCTGAATCTTTTAAAAAAATGAGGCTGCACATCAACTGTCAGCCATTTTAATCGAATGGGTTTTTTTGGAAAAAATATAAATCACCAAAAAGTAGTTCCTTAAAAAGGAATCATAATTACAAGTGCTGCTGCCTCTAATATTTAACATACAGAAATCTGACTTACTTTAAAATATCACTTAGGACAAAAGAAGAGAAGAACGAGCATCATAGGCAGTACTAGATTTCTCCCCATCTATCTGGACTGATGAGTATTCATCTTTTTGCTTGGACAACGTTTTAAAAAGACAAAAATTTAGCCAACATAATCAGCAAAATTCTCCTCCTTCATTAACTAAGTGCCCAAGAGATGAATGGACAAAGAGCTAGGCTCTTCTATTCAAGAGGAGGTTGCAGATTAAATGATGCAATAAATTTACCCCTGGGTTAAAAGTGAATTTTCTTCTAGCATAAAAATCACCTTTCAAAGATGTTGGAAACTTTACAGGATGCAGGCTAAAATTATAGGAAATAGCACTTTAGAGCTATGGATGAAATCGTGCTGAAGCGGCATGTATCTATGGCAGTGTCCTTTATATTGTCGCTGGAAACAGACTGCTATGGCTGCAGTCATTTAGGTGGAGAGGAGAAACTCCCTGCAATGGCAGTTTGTCTTTAAATATTTAAAGTTTAGTATCAAGTAGCTGTCTTCTAGGTAAATACCGTGGAACGTTGTGCACAATTAGGTAAACTGCTAAAACTCTTAGGTTTTTTCCCAAGATTACTGTTTTTCCCTATGAGACTCTTAACAGTCTGTTTCCCATGTGTTATCCACTTTATGGAACTGTAGGTCTTATTTCACATGTGCCTTATTTTAAATATTCAGCAGTACATATTTTTAATTTATGACCAGATATTGCAGCATCTGAGAAGGTAGGTAAATACTATTTGTCTCATTTTTGTAGCTAAGGCAGCTAGGGAATAGACAAGTCAATGCTTTGTGATATATTGGCATTTTGATTGTGACTAGCAGCCTCCTCAAAACTGAAAGCATGACCTTTTGTGAAATGGCATTCTTTTATTGAACAAATGTGGTTTTAATGTATTCTGTTGTAGCTGCTTGCTGTTGCGATTACATGGAACTGAACTGCCTCTTGCAACAGTGAAAACTACGGCAGGAACAAAGGGACTGAGCTGGTTTTGGCTTTTTTATTGTCTTCTGCAAATCTGCAAAAGGATTTGTAGCCTGTGCAAATCAGTTCCTGCAAATATTAGATCTCAGCTTCCACCGCATTGCTACGGGGAAGCCTGAAGTCATAAGTTAGTGACATGAGAAATGAGAGAAACTTGAGCTGTAATGCTTTTGTGAATTTTTTTTTTTTAAAGTAGAAACATTTAGTCAAGCCAAGTAAATCCCTACTCATTTGCTTGCAATTTTAACTGAAACTATAAACCGGCAGTGGCTGAGAACAGGTTATGTGAGTTCTTTGTGAAACCCCTTTATGCAAAAGACAACATCCCCTTTTCCTCAGCGGAAGGCCAAGAAAACGGCAGGTCAAATTTCTGCTTATGCCAAAGCCCGACTTCTCTGTGGCCCCGCAGCAAGCACAGCATCAGCAATTGTAATTCCTGACATTTCGAACTGGGAGGAGGGGAGGGAGAAGGGTAGAGGAAATCTATTTATTTTAGAGAAAAAGGGAAGATACGTTCATCGCTGAGAAGTTATCAAGCAGAGGGCACAGACAAGAAAATGAGTTTTGTAGTTCATCACTTCAAAATATATTCTAGGTCTTGTACATAAAGAAAACCTTCAGGATTTGAATTGGTGTGCAGCTGACAGCGTGAAGGTAGGAAAACGAACTTCTCCGTGGGGAACAGCGCTGTGTACAGCGAGACACGACAGCTGTGAGCTGGAACTACCACTTTCATCTCTGAACATGTCCATGTTTTGAACCATTTTACTGCTGCTGGCTTCAATAGATAGAGCTAAGTGCATAGGCGAAGCCCAGAAGAATACCACCATGGCCTTATCGCTAGCCTTGGTTGAATCCATGGCGATAGAAGCTGCTGAGAAACTTCATTACAAAGAACTGAGAGATGTTAATTATTGAGATATTCATTATTCCTTTTTGCCTAAAAGGAAGATACCAGGAAAAATGCATTAACGTTGGGAAGAGAAAGACAGTCATTAGTAACTTCTGGATTCAAAAATTGGGATAGACTATTCCAGTAATGCACGTGGAGGCCAGACAGACCCAGTAAGGGCTCCTCAAGGCCTTTGTGACTTGAGATCCAGTTAGGACATAGCTGGGGGTGGTGGTTCCTGGGTCTGTTTATGAGGATGTGTCTCCAGAACGTGTCTGGCTTTGACAGATCCTTTCTCTTCCTCTTCCAGAATAACTCACAGCCCATCCAGGGAGTATCTTCACGGTATGCAATCGTAACTGACCTCCGCGTAGGGAGGCAACTGCTGGCATTTCCTACAGCAACCACGGGACAGCTGGATGCAGTTTGGTACTTTGTGTGTCTGACTCACGGTGGGTCTGGGCCTGAGGCTTTCTTTCGTTTTGTTTGGTTGCCTTCTTACGTTTGTGTCTAAATTAAACACTAAGGAGTAATGAAGAAGGAGGACGGTCTTGTGGTTAAATGTATTCAAGTGGCAATCTGGAACGAGGAACTGTTTCTAGCTCCACCACATGTATGGCTGAGGATGAAGAATTTAAGATTTCTAGGTCTCAGGGTTTTCCCAATTATAAGATGAGGATGAAAGCCCTCTGTGGGTAACTGAATGACTTCAGTGCTTTGATTCCCAACAGAAAGAGCTAGAGAAAATTAAAAAAAGGATTTCCAAACTGATAGTAAAAATAGATAGCAGATAATTATTCTGTCACTGGTTCTTCGCCGCTTTGTCAGAGCAGTTCTGGTTCTCGGTGAGAAAGAGGATGCTCCGTGCTACCCGTCCTGCAGTGTGTGTGCTACAGCTGGTCTACTACGTGGTGAGACAGGCAGGTGCTGATTGACATGCCAGTGAGATCTGAGACGGAAAGTGGTAGAGGTGTAAGAGTTTATCTTCCTACCTCGCTCTGTAGGGGTACCTGAACAAGCAGTTTATCCTGTCATACGCTCAGGAACAGCACTGAACAGGAGTAAAGCCAGAGTCAATCTCCGCCTTTCTCTGACTACTCCAGTGGGCTTTACAGCGTTAACGGTGAATAGCGGAGAAATGGCGTATTTATTCGTTCTGATTTCACTTGCTCTAATGGGAAGTAATTCCCCTGAAGCCAACGGGATTGCAGTGGTGTAAAAACTGTACCAATTTCTGTGCCCTCGGGCTGATGAGAAAAATAATATATGACCATACTTTAGCAAACGTATATAGGAATCGCCTCAGGGCAGGGAAACATTCTGTAAATGATATAAAAGCAACATATGTAGCAGATGAGCATTTAAAAAGTAGGAGCCTGAGGAAGCCTGCTGGCTGGCCAGTGTACAGAGCTCTCCCCAGTATTTTCCCTTTCCACCTCAGCTCGGAGCTTCAGCTCTTCTAGAAGCAAGCCTCCTTCACCGGCCATCACCGACAGGCCAAAAAAGTTCACAATAAGGCAAAAGCGTTCAGTCTCCGTAAAAGATGGATGTTTAGGAGAGGTAGTTGGAAAATGGCAGCCGTCGTCTTTCTGGCTACTCCAGTTTCATGCTTAGTGTGGGGAGGCAGACCAAAAGCGGGAGGAAAAAGAGGAAGGAGGCTGAGGAACCGAGGGGACAAAACCTCTTGCTGTAGCGGAGGGTAACCCCCTCGTACGGCGGACTCGGAGCACGAGACCCAGCCGCAGC
>NW_009625939.1:0-787 GCF_000690535.1 Cariama cristata | reverse complement strand
GCGTGTACGGCGCACTCTGAGCCCGAGACCCAGCCGCAGCCCGTGACCTTCCCCTCCCTGCAGCCACAGCCCCGCAGGGTGACCTCCCACTGGACCCCCTCTCTGCTCCGCGGCATCGGCCCCGGCACCCCAGCTGCTGGAGGTGATCGAGCAATGGGTAGGGAACCAAAAAAGAGGGGTAGATGGAAGCTAAGGAACCAAAAAGGAGTTCAACAACATGGGGGAATGAATGAATGAATGAATCGAAGAATGAAATGAGGGAGAGAAAAGTGTTGCTTTTTTGGCTTCAAGAATGTAATATGGGTTGTTACTCCTTAAAAAAGAAAAAAGGATTTGATCTGGCCTTCCCGGGGTGATGTGGCTGCAGTTATTCAGGGGAGGGGGGTGGGAGGGTGCAGAAGCCACAGGTCAGTGGGGGCAATCAGGACAATGCTTGTGTCAGGCAGGTGATGAAGGACAGGGTGGGCAGCGGGGGGGAAGCAGTATGAGGAGATCATGAAGAAATGTACATGGCACGTACAGGACAACCAGGTGATCAGGCCCACTCAGGCTGGGTTTGAAAGGCAGGTCCTGCCTGACTGACCTGGTCTACTTCTATGACCAGGTGACCCACTGAGTGGAGAAGGGGAAGGCTGTGGATGTCGTCTACCTAGACTTTAGGAAAGCCTTTGACACCATTTCCCACAGCATTCTCCTGGAAAAACTGGCTGCTTATTATGGCTTGGATGGGCGTACTCTTCGTTGGGTTCTGTTTAATTTCTTTATCACTGATCTGGATGAGGGGATT
>NW_009625938.1:3439-4719 GCF_000690535.1 Cariama cristata | reverse complement strand
CCTCCGGGGAAGGGGGAGGGAAAACCCGCCATAAGGTATAAAGGCAGCCGGCGGAGCACCAGTCAGTTTTCTCATCTGCCTTAAATTTATGCTATGCAAAGCACCAAATACAGAAAATGACCCTTACCGGAAATGAAGATACTTGTTCTTTTGCTACAATTACGTCTATTGCCTTATCCACACGACTGGGTAGGTAATTAATTTTTCTGGGGCGTAGGGAGAAAAAGATAGATGTCCTACTAAGCTATGTAAGAAAGTAGCTTGTTAAATGCAATAACAATGTTGTTATGAGAAATGATATGCTTTAATTTTCTCAAAAAAAACCCACAAACCTAAAATGCTATGGAATTACTCTTTATTTCTAGCAAGACTGTGTATACTACCTAACTTCTACCAGAACTCTCTTCTGAATAGGACTGAATGACAAAGCAGAATTAGTTCCCATAAGAATTCTTTCTCAAAAATATCTCTGATTGCAAAGTAAATTATTTACTGTGAACTGCTGGTAATTCAGAATCACCTGGGCCGTCTATCCAGCTGACTCCCTTAACAGACCTAGATGAGTTCTAAAGAACAAGAAATACCAAAAAACCATGGAAATACAAGAAAAGTATCAGAAATTGAATGAAACAGCCTAATTAACACCTAAGTAGCTAGAACAAAATTAAATTGCTAAACGCCAAAAAAAGTCACGGGAGACATGTGAATAAAAATAGGTGAAGGCTATCGCCTTCTCTGAAAAACTCAAGAGGAGATCTGAGCTGGCAATATGCCTCTTTAAGGTGCCGGATACCAAATAGGAACATACTGTGAGACAAATAACGAACAGACCGCTCAAGAGTGCAAAGATGGCTTTGGAAAAAAGGTTCTGATAGAACAAGAGACATCATCACATGAATTAGAGAGGTCCTGAGGGAGCCCGAGAGACCAAAGAAGTCTCAGGGATGCGATGAGCTCAAAAGGGAATTGAATAAAGTACAGATATCTTCAGGGGACCGGGACCGAATGAAGATGCCCGGAACGGATGAGAGGGTGCAAAGACCAACCTGGGTAACAGATGTGGACTCGGGAAGGGTTCTGAGGGGAAAAGAGGGGTACAAAGTGCCCTCCTGAGCTAAAATCTGGGGCATAGGGGATGTCTCACGAGAGTTTGGCAAAATAGCAAAGGCGTCCTGACGGGGCCTGAGAGACCAAATAAGCCACGAAGATAACAATGCGGAATGGATAGGCATCGTAACACCATTAAAGGGGTCCTGATGGGGCCAAAGATGCCAAAGGAG
>NW_009625938.1:0-2660 GCF_000690535.1 Cariama cristata | reverse complement strand
TCTGGGACACGATGCAAAACACAGAAATAAAGGTGGTGGCCCAGCAATGTACGGAGGTTCTCAGGGAATGAGCAACTGAATGGAGACATCTGAAATGGCAGCAAATAAGGTAAGAGAGCTCTGGGGCACAGAGGAAGGGTTCTGTATGAATAAGAGAAATAAAAGGAGGGCTGCAGAACTCCAAGGGTGCCGTGGAGCACGAGAACGGTTTCAGGAGGCGTCCGATGGGAACGAGAGGACTCTGGGGTTGGGGGGGAATATGGACGTAGAGACAAACAAAGGATTACTGTTGCAATGAGTTACTTGGAAGGAATCAGAAAAGAGTCCAGTTGTCCTCGGCATACCGGGGACCAAACGGAGGCATCCGATGTGGCGGAGGCAAAGGTAGGTAAGAGCGCTCTTGGGCACGATGAAAACAGGAGGAACAGTTGTCTCTGAATAAGAAAGATACAAAGCCTGCTGCAGAACTAAAAGATGCCTGTGGAACACGAGGATGCTCACAGGCAGCATCATGATGGAAACAGAGGGGTGCTGAGGTGGCCAGAGAGAAAGAAGGCGGCTCGAGGGCACAGAGGTACTCCGGTGGGGATTTGAATAGCACGCAAATGTCGTGAGGGAGACTCTGACCTACCGGAGGCGAGCGAGATAGAGTAGAGGACAAAAAGACCGCTCTGAGGAAGAGGGGATGTTCTGACAGACCGAGAGAGGTACAAATGACGCTCCAGAGATGGAAGCGTGCCGAGGAGACCCTCTAAAGCCTCGGGATGAAGTGAGAGAAAAGAAAAAAAAAAGACGTGAAGAAAAATTAAAGCGACAGGATATGTGAAAACCAAGAAAGAAATAAAAAACAGGAGTAGACAGCTTGATAAAAGTAGATATAGAAAAAAAATTTTAAAAGCAAAAGTGTACAAGGCAGAGGAGGGAAAAAAAAATAGGGACAGCAAACTAGATAAAAGTGGACATAGAAGCGACATTTTAAAAGCTGAGGGATTAAGAGAAGAAAGAATTAAACCGTATGGAGAGGTTTAATGCAAGCAGAAAGGAAAACTTTAACAGCGAGGGCGCTAAGGAAAGACAAAAATAACGACATTAAAACAGTGAATGGGATAAAGGTAGAAAGATAAAAGAAACAAGGAAAAAATAAAAAATAGCGAAGGCAAACTACAACAGAGACGTAGAAAGAAAATCTAAAAAGCAACAGCGCTAAGAAAACACAAGAAATTTTTTAAAACAGGTAGACAAATAAAGACAGCAAATAGGATAAGAGTAGACAGAACACTTTAAAAGCAATGGCGATTAAGGAAATGACAAAAAATTTTTAACATAGCAACAGCAAACTATAACAGACTTAGAACATTTTAGAAGCGAGGGTGCTAAGGGAAGGCAAGTCATAATTCTAAAAAAAAACCAGCAAATGGAATAAAAGTAGACAGCGAAAGAACGTTCAAAAAGTGGTATTAGGGAAATAAAGGAGAAAATTATTAAATAGGGATAGCAAACTAAAACAGATGTAGAAAGAGATTTTAAAAAGCAAGGGAACTAAGGAAAGACAAGAAAAAACTTTTTAAAAGACAGCAAGTAGCCTTAAAGTAACTACAGAAAACGTTTTAAAATGATCAGCATTGGGGAACTAAAGGAAAAAAAAAATACGGAGAGCCAACTAAAACACAGACATAGAAAGAAAATCTAGAAAGCAACGGCACTAAAGAAGTAACAGCAAAATAAAAACAGTGAATAGGATAAAAGTATAAAATTTAAAGAGCAATGGGGATTAGGGAAATAAAGGGAAAAATAAAAAACAGGGACAACAAACTAAAGCAGAGGTGTAGAAAGAAAAATCTAAAAAGTGAAGATGCTCAGGGAAGACAGAATAATTTAAAAAATAGAGTGAAATGAGGACAGCTGACGGAATAAAAGCAGACAGAAAATTTTTAAAGCAATGCGGATTAAGGAAATAAGGGAGAAAAAAAATAGCCACAGTGACCTAAACCAGAGACTTAGAGAATTTAAAAAGCGAGAGCGCGAAGGAAAAGCAAGAAATTATTAAAAAATGAAGAGGGTGAATGGGATAAAATAGAAGATCTTCAAGGCAACGGTCATTAAGGAAACAAAGACGTAATAAAGATCACGAATAGGTTAAAGTAGACATAGAAAGAAAACATAAAAAGTGACAGGGTACGTGGTAGCGGAGAAAGAATTAAAAAGCAGCGATACGCACCTTGATGAAACTAGGCATGGTATCTGGTTTCGACCGAGATAGTCAATTTTCTTTGTAGTAGCTGGTACAGTGCTGTCGTTTTGGATTGAGTATGTGAAAACCATTGATAACATGCTGTTTTAGTTGTTGCTAAGTAGTGCTTACTCTAAGTCAAGAACTTTTTAGTTTCCCGTGCTCTGCCGGTGAGAACATACACAAGAAGCTGGGAGGGAGCACAGCTGGGACAGCTGACCCGAACTAGCCAAAGGGATATTCCGGACCATAGAACTCACACTTGGTATATAAACTCGGGGGGAGCTGGCCAGGAAGGGCCGATCGCGGCTCAAGGACTTACTGGGCATCGCTCAGCAGGCGGTGAGCAACTGTATTGTACATCGCCTGTCTTTCTTGGGTTTTATTTCTCTATCTCCCTTTTCATTACTATCATTAATATTATTATTAA
>NW_009625937.1:0-26776 GCF_000690535.1 Cariama cristata | reverse complement strand
TATATTAGAATATATATTATATATATTAGTAATTATACATATCTTTTTATATAAATATAAAATTAAGAATTTTTGAATCCTTTGAAAAATCTTTACTTTAGAGGTCAGATTGTGAAAAATGCCTTATAGTTTCATCCCTTGGCACACATGTTTCTTGTAACAAGTTAAATATACAATGTAATTTTAAAATACTATAAGGGTTCTCCTGTAATTGATCTATATACTATAAAAATAGAAATAAGTGTGTTTTACCAAAAAATCTAGACTCTGCTGCCATTGAAGAATACTTTTAAATTCATTTCCAAATGCAACTCACAAAGCAAATAGAAATATTGATAGATTGTTATGGTAGAAAAAGAAAACAAATCCTTTGTGATAGGGCCTGCAAGGCGGTTGTTGACACATGCAGGGAACACAGAAAAGCAGAAAAATTTAAACATTCCCTTCTTGGGAGGAAAGGAGCGAAGCGAGGAGAGAGAGAGGGAGATAATCTGAGGGAAAACACTTGTAGGAAGAAAACTTGGGCTTTAGGAGTTATATTCCTACTTTCCCTGTGATGCTTTTAGTGTTGTTTTTTTTTTAAATTTGTCCACTTGTTTTACTCATTGTTTTCTTTTCTTCTTGCTTCCGTGGTTGGTTGGGTCTGCTCCCTTTTCCCCTTTTCCAGTTGCTTTAAATTGCATTCTTCCTGATCCATGTCAAATTCATGTTTCTTGCAACTTCAGGGAAGTTGGTGGAGTAGTGCTGTCTATAAACTGCATGTGACTGATTGTGTTGAATGGATGTGTTGTGTTTCAGCTACCCCTTTTATAAGGACGTATAAACTGAATGATGGTCTTGTTTACTTTAAAGAGATATATGGTGTAATTTAATTAGATAGATCTTCAATCAAGAACAGAAGTCTGTATGCACAGATCAAATTATAGCATCAGGGCCGGAGTGCACAATAATTAGCCTACTCAGCATACAAATTTGATTAGATAGACACAATCAGTCAACGTGATCTATTCTGAACAAACTATGTTTATCAGTTTTCAGCAGCACAGTGTTTTACTGAAAATTACTTGTCTTTGAGGTTATTCATACCAGGTTTAAAGAAACTAATGCCTACAGTATTTTTCTCATTCATATCTTACTAATATTTCTATTGTCCATATTACAAATACTTTCTTACACTATGAAAATAAAAACTGGGTGTTTTACTGTTTTATAATTTTGTTCTGTCAAACTTATTTCTTCACTGAGTCTGATCTGGCATGACTACTTACCATTCTGTATTTTAGTTTATACATCCATAAGTCAGAAATTCTACTTACTGTGAAACTCAGCAAAATGAATTTGTCTGAGAAAGAATATGGTCAATCTTTTCAGTGAACAATTTAGCACCAGCTTTGCTCTTTTCTTGCCAGGTTAACAAGTAAAATAATATAACTTTCAGTCTTGTTCCCAACATCTACTGTTAAGTCATTTTAAACAATACACATAATTACTGTGAATTGTAAGCTTTTGTGATTATCTTCCACATTGTACAGTCATCATAGTAAATCAATAGTTTAGACATCTTTGTTACATTTGCTTCTTATTTTTGCCATCCAGATGTATCAAGTAATTGCTGTATGGGTGCTAACTCACTGGAACAAACCCATTACCATATGGTTTTAAGATAATTTTTTTTTTACATTAATTAGTTGTTGGCAGCTAAAAAAAATCTTCTAAACTGCTTTTTATTTAATGGGGAAATATCCTGTTCTCCATTTTGTTTAGCTCCTATTTACTCAGAATAATTTGATACTTTTTTTCTTTCATGTAATTCTCCTATTAAAATTTCTCATTTCTTTTTAAAATGTTATGTGTCCATAGGCAGATGTGCTATGTTTCTAGGAATGCAATACAATACAACGTCTATTAGGAGCTTCTTTGTTTAGTTTCCTGGAAAAAAAACCAAGAGATTTCTTACCAGGGTAGTTGTTGACTAGAACCTTCAGCTTTGCTCCTACTTGACAACACAAGGCCTTCACTAGCAACTGTAGCTCACGAAATAACAGTCCTAATTAAACCTGACAATCACCGCAACTTGCCAGCTCCTCAGCTGTTCTGACCCAACTACTTGTAAAGTCATTCCACAGCCTGGATTAAAAAAAGTAACCTCCTCTTCCACTTTTTTGTCAGGGTCAGTCCAGTTGGCCAAAGTGGGGATAGCGATTTCCAGTAATGAGGCAGAGCAGACATCTGGAGAGAGCTGCCATGGACTTCCTTTGGCCAACCGTTATCTGACTTACCATGCATTGATATGGCTGGCAGCTCCTGCCTGGTAGGGTATGGCCTCTCCACCAGACTGCCCACTGCACCGTGGCTCAGCAATACAAGTTGCATCTTTGACTCTACCAGACGATTCTGGAGAGAAACTGAACAAGATGCTTCCTCTGAGCAAACCAATTCCTTTGAATGAACCACTCAAAGTGACAATTAGATACTGTGGTTTACCTTTCTCTCTCTTTCACAAAAGGGCCTGATGCATTGCAGAAACTGGGTGCAGAATCTCAGCAGAATTTTACTGACAGTGAAGAAATTGTTTTGCTAGGCTACTAAAAGCTGTTTTTATCAAAATGCTATCTTTAATTCTGACTGAAATTACCATGTGGCCACAGTTCAAGAGCAGCTTTTTTTTTTCCCCTGAGAGACAAGCTTGACAAATTTCTGTTCAGTTCTTAAGTGTGAGAATGTGTTAAAATATATGTGTTATTGCAATTGTCATATATTAGGTTACTACTAAGGAATTTAGTTATAGCTGCTTCCCTGTAAAGTCTGAAATACCCTCACAGGGCGGAAATGTTCTTGTAGATAGGACTTGGCTACCATTCAAGGTTACAGCTCATCTTCTGATTTCAATGCAGAATTGTTCTAAGACCACAGTAAACCTAAACAGCATTTGTTGACAAATGGCAACAAGTTAATATTTGTCTATCTCATGGAATTGCTAAAAGAATGAACAAACTAAATCATCACTGATGGAAACAACGTAGCTAACCTGTTAACTATAGCCCTAAGTGGAGTACATTGCACTAATTTAGTCTAGGGCTGCCAAGATCCATGGACACTTTGCAGAGATCCAAGTCACAGAAGGTGGCCAGTCACAGACCAGATGAGGAACAGTAAAAGGCTTTGACAGAGTTTGGATGTACAGAGTGCTAGCAAATAGTGTGTGATATTTAGGAATGGCAGAAATTGAAAGATATTTTATTTGTGCCTGTTGATACCAAAGTTTAATTTATTACCAGAGCTTAAAGTAAACTTTGAAGCAAGATCTAGCAAACTTGGGATGTAAAAGTATGCTCCAAAATCAGTATTTGTGCGTGTAAATAGAACTGCTAGAATGTGTAAAATTGTGAACGTGCCACTCCCTCAGTGAGGTAAATAAATACTGGTTTTAAAGTAAATACTGGGCATTCGACAGTTCAGAGGAAACTCAGCACATCACCTCAAATCCAGGTTTAAGCTCAGAGGTAGCCATCTGAATCACAAAGCAGAGCGTTAGGAGACAAAAGACAGCACAGAGTAAGAGCAGGACTTGCTGTTTCACCTGCCTAGATAACCATTCTTTGTTGCTGATAAGACAGTACCAAACACTTTCTGTTGTGTCTGACTGTTCTGAGACACATTTTGTCCTGTGAGAAAAAAAATTAAATTGACTAGGATCCCTCCAGTGAGTATGGCAGAAAATATCTAATTCTTAGTGCCTTTCTCCCAAGATCCAATCGGTGTGAATCTTGGGTGTGCATGTACTACATTGTTAAGCTGGTGGCTGGTTTTGGGGGTGTGTGTAAAATTGCAGCATGTTCTCAGTTTAATTTATAATGCATGCCTGAAGTGGTCAGTGAATATTATCCATTGTTTCTCATGGCATTTTTGTTATGCTGAAGTGAGCTACTGCCACCATGTACGAACCTATTTGAAGTTACTGGATGTGACAGAGGGGAGAAGCATCCACGGACTTTTATTAAGGAGGGCTTCCAGAAGCAGAAGCTGCTGCTCAAGTTGTAAGGACAAGTGGGACTCTCTTAGGAGGCAAAGTCTCATTTTTCCATGGGATGGTCAGGCAGCAGCAAGAGGAGGCTGCTCCCCAAAGGAAGATGAGAAGAGAGCAGCCACAAGGCAGGACAGGTGATGGCCTCAGCAGCAGGGTACAGTCCCATGGCACCAAAGGCAGATGAGCAGAGCAGAGTGGTGACTACAGCAGGTCCTATTGACAGTCTGGTGAGCATCAGGCAAAGAGGAGGTAACATGCCAGGTCCAAGGTGAACCCTGGAAATCCAAACAATGATCCAGGTACAGAGCTAGGGGCAAACAGAATCACAGAATCAATTAGGTTGGAAGAGACCTCTGGGATCATCAAGTCCAACCTTTGCCCTAACACCACCATGTCAACTAGACCATGGCACTAAGTGCCACCTCCAGTCTTTTCTTAAACACTTTCAGGGATGAGGACTCCATCACCTCCCTGGATAGCCCATTCCAATGCCTAAACCCTTTCTGTGAAGAAATGCCTCCTAATTTCTAGCCTGAACTTCCCCTGAAAGTACCTAAGATGTAGCTCAGGAAGGGACTGAAGGTCCAAGCTTGTGGTTAAATGGAGACCCCAGTCAGAGGGTGTAGGTGGAGGCTCTGGGAGACCCTCCTTGCCTTGTCAGGGCAACCAAGGCCTATTTCTCACCTAGGTTCCTGACAGGGTCTTACTGGGTGTGGGCTTTCCTTCTGACTCTGTGTAGGTCAGACGCAGAAAGAAGATGGGATACCAAGACGCCAGCAGAAAGGTGGAGAAGTGATGAATGGCTGTTTGGAAGGAAGCTGATGGTCAGAGCTTCCTTTGTGCAGAATGTCTGTTGCAAAAGCAGACCTTGCTTTTGGATGAAGAAATATTCCTACTTTTTTTTTTTCCTAGTGGGATACAGAGTGGTGTGAACATCTTTTGTTCAAAAATAACCCCCCAAGCCCACTGGATAACACCAAAACACTCTGACTCTTTTAGCCCATTTTTTCCCCAGATGAAAGTGGTTTGACTTCATGATTTGCTTTGTCTTTGAGCAGTATTTACTGTCATATTTTAACTAATGGCAATTTCTTGATGCTGGTAATACTTCTGGTAGTACTGATGAAACTCTGAATGTTGGAGATCATTTGGCCTGAGGTTTCTTAGTTGATTTAGCTGTTGACTGAAGAGAAACATGGGGATTTTTTCTATCTTGCCTATTTTAACCATCCACCTTTCAGGACAGAGACTAATTTATTGTACTTTCATCTGACATTCTGTCACCTGGATTTCTGGTACAGCATCTATTCAGTTCAATAAAGTTACAAACAAATTGTATGAAGATTTGTCATTCTGTGCTCAGAGAACTGCCCTTTCTCTTTTGAGTACTCTTTTTCTTGAAGTCATGACATCTAAGTTTTCTCAATTGTTCTTCAACTGAGGCCAGTGCTGTGCCTAATAATGGAGAAATGATCACATCTTTTCCGTAGAGAAGCCTTTGTAATTCAGTGTTGCAACAGCACCGCATGGGTATAACAGATTTGTTACTTCCTCCAGGTGCCTTCCTGTTACAGCTTGACGTAACGTGTATAATAGATTTGTTAGCACCTACAGGTGCCTTTCTGTAACAGTTTCACGTAACAGTACCCTCTAGTGGTAAAGTTTATTTATTTATTCCTTTATAGCTATTTGGAAGTGCCAGGGAAACAGCAGAACTTTTAAGATGGCAAATTAGTTGATAACTGTTATAGTGGATTATCATTATCACACAACACCTTTTTTCTCCATGAAAAATTTCCTTGGCATTCTTCCAGTGTTGTAGATGAGTTTATGGTAGTAAGTTTCATTAGTTGACCAAATTTCCCATCAATACATATCTCTAGTAAATTGAAACACATCATTATTTTACAGCTTTAGCATACTTACTTATATTCCTTTTTTTCTTTCAGACTATTCAAAGAATCTATTTTTGGTAGAGAACTGCCAATTTCACTTTTCTTAGTACAAGTTTCTTTTATCCCCATGTTGTCCCCTTACAGACTTTGATTAATCTTGCATGGCATCATGCTTATGACTTGTTTCTTTTACAGGTTTTTCATTAGTTAGTTGTCCGTTAGGATGTTCCAGTGTCATTTTAGCATTCAGTCCCACATTATACTTTGCAAATCACTATTCCCAGCTCCACAGGATTTGTTTCACAGCAGATGCAGAAACACTGTCTCATGTGAACTTTGTAAGTAACTAAATGCACCAACATATGCATTACTGGTTGAGGAAACTTAGCCGGGAAACATCTGCTGTATGTTTGATTTCTGGACATCCGGAATAAGGATCATTTGCACAGTGTTGCTTGTTAATGCAATCTCTGTATGTATTGCTTGACTACAGTTAATAACTCTATTCCACAACTTTTTGGAATTACTTGGAACCAAAGACTTCGTGAGTTCCCACTGACGTTTACTTATGTATCTTGATCACGTCTGGCCACAAACAGCTCCCAGTTGGCATATAGTGTTTCTGAGGTGGCTCTCATGAATACTCAGCTTTCTACTTGCATTTCTGTCGGTCTAAATAGTCTTTAGATTCTAGCCTAAGCCATCTACCCCAAAACTGGTTAGACTGCTGTATAGTGCAAATTTTGGGTGTTTGTGTCTTTTATCAGGCCTAGGAAAGTACTCAAGCACTGAGAACACAACTGGTAATTTTGTCCTCAGTCTTATGCCTCTTCCATTGGAAGAGCCATTAATTGCTACCAGTAGCAGTTTGTACCCTGGAGTTAAACCTAGGCTTTCTCCTATACACCAAATTGTTCATAAGTTCTCCTGAATGACTTTTTCGTAAGCCTGCTCCTCTTTGCTCAGTAAACCATCCATATTCCTGGCAGATTTACCAGGCTACATCTGCCTACATGAAGATGTATCTCCATTCATAGTTCTCTTCTGCTTTTTTTTAGTCAGGTACACAAGAAAATTACATAATGAACATGAGAGGTGGAGTTCTTTTACCTTCTATGCCCAACTAGAAAACAAAAATATGAAAAAGTTACCCCCAGTTTTATTTAAGAAGATTGCTTCTGCTGGCTCAGGTGAAGTCCAGACTTACAAACACTTGACCTAGCTAAAGAGAAGGTGACAATTTGGCAGAAGATGAAGTGAGTGTGGGGAATAGGAACTGTCCAACACAGATTTGGCACAGGTTTTAAAAAAATTACTTTCCACTCTCTTTTTTCTTCCTTAATGACTCCTTTTTCCCCCATAGTTGTGAGGAATGACAAATCAACCCTGTGTTTGACTGTGCTTCAACAAAGGTGGGAGAAGGTGCTCACTGAGGAAAGTTAGCTACCTCTGAGAATGCTAATGAAAAGGTGATCATCATTTGTCAAAATCATAATCTATAAAACAGTTACCATTTAGCAGCCCTGATGTTAATGACTGTGTTGTTGCTCTGCTCTTTCATGTACTCACCCTCTTGCTTGCCTTCTCTTTGGGATGCGCATTATTCAGGGAAGGGCTAGTCATGCACTCTGTTTACTCAGCAACTGGCTCAGTGGAACTCAGCCTTTAGTATATTACAGATAAGCAACAAGAGCAACTAGAATAGAATAGAAGATTTCAGTTGGAAGGGACCTAAAATGATCATCTCGTCCAACTGCCTGACCCTTTCAGGGCTGACCAAAAATTGAAGAATGTTATTCAGGACATTGTCCAAATGCCTCTTAAACACTGACAGGCAAGAGGCATTGACCAGCTCTCTAGGAAGCCTATTGCAGTTTTTCACCACCCTCTCGATAAGGAAATACTTCCTAATGTGCAGTCTTAACCTCCCCATGTGCAGCTTTGAACCATTCCCACATGTCCTGTCACTGGATACCAACGACTCATAAGATAGGATAGTGAAACAATCTGCCATTCTCCCTGAAGACTGATAGCTCTGCTTCTTCCAGAGAACTGTATGAAGACTGAGAAACTTTGTCAAGCAATTGCAGTAAGCAGTCTCTTCTTTCTATGTTTCTTGTAGCATTTCTTGGTATTCTTTCTTCCTGACGAGTAGGAATATCTGGTGAGTATGTATTCCCCATTGCTTTCCAGTACAGATATCATTTGACTGTGGTATGGAGGCTTCAGACTGGTAGGATGGTCTTTACCTCATTTCAGTTATAATACATGGTGGAATACCAAGAGCCCTTTACAGTCTGAATGAAGAAAATATGTACTATAAAACAGTGGCTTACTGTATTCTGCTTTAGATAGAGCTTGAATTTGTATAATGCACAGGATGGCAGTTGTTTTACTCTGGCTTCTTGTAAGGGTAGTACTTTAAGGATCAGAGCCCAATTCTGCAAGACATTTGCACAGAGACACAAGGATTTAATTCAGGCTCTATGAGATACTGGTTCAAAGTTACAAAGAGTTAATTTCTGAGCAGAGGACACTGGACTACATCCTGAAATGTGTTTATGTACCTACTTCTGGTTTCAGAATGTGTTTTCAGAACTTGTCTAATATAAGTTCTCCTTGTATTATTGTTGTAAAGGTGGCTAGGAAATACTTGGCATGCTGGGGGAAAAAAAAAAAGGCTAAAGCAAAGGTAGCCTACGGTTGTAAACTAGGAGAGACAGGGACAAATGGCCTACTTTAATTTCTCATGTTCAGGAGGAAACATGGGACAGCCATCCAGTATTATTTTGGCTGGCTACTTATGTCTTTGGCTCTTTGCTGTCAAGAAGAGCAGTGCCTCTGTGATTTATTAGACATGCACATTGCTGTTAAATGGAAATGAAAAGTATGTGTTGAAAACACAAATGGAAAGGAATTAAGCTATGGATGCTACTACCAATAATTTTTTAAGCATTTTCTGTATTTTACTCACTATGCAAGTTCCCTCAAGCACATCCTGCAAAAGGGCCTTCACGAATTGCATGGAAACATGTCTTCAAATGTCACCATTCCAGTTGTTGCACAGGAAAGTAGTATTTGTCTAAATCTAACCACATTGCAGGATGGAGGGGGCAATTAGTGACTGTTCTAATAATTCTAAATCTACACAGAAATGCCACTTTTCAAGGGAATAATGTAAGAGAAAATGCCTCTTGAAAAACTCCAGCCAGAGGTCATAAGAGGAAAGAAACTATTAAAAGCTTTTCTAACAGAAATACTGTTTTGAAGAATATTAAATATTAATTCAATGTTTTTTTCAGAGGATCCTTACTGCTGTCATTCATTCAGCTCATATTTGTGAGTTTTCTAACATTTAAATCCATGAAGTCCACATATTCAGAAGCAGGAGCTTTGTGCATGAAAGAATATTCATAGATTTGGACAGGGCAAATCCTACAAGCCTAGAGCAGAGTCATGGTTCATCCAAAGTCAGTTATTTCTTGCTACCCACCTACTCATTTAAAACCCCGGAATAGTGATGTGCACACATGCTCATAAAATAATCTGCTTTAAAAAGTTAATATTTTCAAGCCACACACTCTTAGAGTCAAATTCAGTTTTCCATATATTCAAGCAGTATTACTGAACTCAGTGGGACCTCCAGCACATGTTACAGGAACAGAACTGAACATGTAGCTGACCTGCTTCTTTACCTATGAAATCACTCGTTTCCAGAAGATGGGAGTGTCACAATAGTCTGTGCTTCACCTCCCCACAGAAGACTTCTGTGCAAAGTCAGACCTTATATGTAGTAAGCACCCTGGTTAATTCCTGCTAATATAACCTTGAGTGGGAACAAAACCAGGAGTGCCCCATCACAAATTACTACTTGTGTACTGTTTTGTCTTGCACTTGCTAAGTTCCCAGAAGGGAACTAGACTGGGCTCAAGGGTGCCTTGAGGCAGAGCACTCTAGACAGATGTGTCTGCCTTTGCCAGAGGTGTTTACAAAGAAATTGTTGAGGATGTTTCCAATGCTGGTACAGTTTTGGAGTTCTTTTACAGAGATTATAAGAACGCTGTAAATAAAACTCTTAGAGCTCAGTTATCTGTATGAAAAGTCATAGGACATACAAATGTGCTGCTGCTTTTGGTAGTGGTGCTCTGCATTGATCCTCCAGCATGACAGTGAAGTCATGGTCAGACATTCTTATCCCTATAAAAGTCACATCAGTTGAAGGATGGAAGGGAGGGAACATCTGCTTCTTAGCTACCCTTCAGCCATCTCCCTTTCCTTTCAATATAAAGCTGAATGTCTATATCTTACGGACAAAGAGATAATAAGAGTAGAGAGAAACTGAGGTTTTATTTGGATGGCAGACTTCTCTGTGAGTTCAAAGCTCCACAGCACAAGTTTTAAACCTATCAATATTTGAGGGCAGAAGTTCCTGATGGTCTCACTGCATCTGAGGGAGGAGCCTTACTAACCTCAACATGTTAAAATACAACATAAGTATGTGCAATACTAATTTTGTAAGTGCCTGTAGAGTATTTCACCTAGTCAGGTAGAAGGTATTCCATCTTTAAAGCCCTGCAAAACAGTAAAGCATTGACAGATGTGTTGCATGACACTCCCTCCTTCCTAGATGTCAGAATTAGAAGATAAAAATTACAGAAAGTAAGTCGTGAAATAGAAGAGCCTTGTCCTGGTTACAGCAAAACACAGGAGGGTGCACACTGTTAGATTCCTGAAGTATTTCTCAGATGGTTGGAGACATACTCAACCTCTAGCATGCTCCCTAACAGTGCACTGGATGTGGGCACCAGTAGCTGCTTACTGCATACCCTGCTGTGGCTTCTTTCTGTAATCAACTGTTTGGAGCAGCAGGCACAAAATGGCAGTAGCAGCCCTGCTAGCTGTTACTAATTATTAAGCATATTTCCTTGGCTGTACATGCTATTTGAAGCTTCAAGCCTTCCTTTATAGCTTCAGAAAACTTGGGTTTGTAATGTATGATACCTAGATTTTTTGTTTAAATTTTCTTTTTCCAAAGCAATAGTATTTCTCAACCTTTAATGTTGAACATCCACTGTACTCCAAGATTTAGGTCCTTCTCCTGGACATGTTAAAGCTGGTGTGACAGATGATCATTACTGCTTTAGATTCTTCCTACCCTTTGCTAGAAACATGACCCATTTTCAGAGATACCTTTCCTAAAATCAGTGGGGAAAGAGGTCTGTCCTGAAGAGTTCACATAGAAACATAAAATAGGGTAGAGGAACGTGCATAGAAATAATTGCCCAAGGTCACACAGCTGAGCTGGAACTGAAACCTGACAGTGTCCTCTCCACCTCATAGGCTGTCTTGCATGCCAGCTTTGCTTGGTCTCACTGAAATGAAGTTACCCATTTGTACCTGCTTTGAAATGGCTTTTCTGATGTTCCTTAATCAAGAAATGCATGGTTGTATCACAACCTTACTTCTCCCCACTGCTGACAGCATGACAAATGCTGAAATCTGGCCTCTTTTCCTGTGCTGTTTTTCACGCTGAGTGCTTCTTCTGTCTCATTCCTTGCCCATCCTGTTGTCAATATACATACTCATGACAACACCAGCTAAATGGAGCTTTTTGAAGAAAATGACAAGGAGAGCCACACTAGGATTCATCACAAGGTGTTTATAGAATGTATAATTTGTTCTGTATAAACAGCCATGTGTAATCTCATGCTTCAGACTGCATTAAAACAAGTTACAGTAATTAACATCCTGCACCATCCAAAGTTGTAAAAAACAATTTTTGGCAGAAGTAAGAATATCTCATTTGTAAAGGCATTGGGAAATGGAATCAGCAAGTTTTATTCTTGGCACAGGTGATCTGTCCCTGTCTGGAGTTAGCTTCAACATATCAAATGAAGGAAGAATGTAGCAGAAGGAGTATTTTTAATTAATCTTCATGTTTACATTGGCCCTTCAGTTCTTTGTATGCCTATGTATGTAAGCGTAAAAAGGGCAGGTTGCATCTTATTTAATATGTTATGTAGTGAGATTTAGCTTTTTTTTGTCACCTTAGCTGTACTCACTGGTAATTTATTACATGCTTATTAAAAAGGTTCACTTTGAAGAAGGTAATGGCTTCATTACAGCCTTTTTTTGTCTGCTATGGGCTTGCAGGCTTTCTTAAAAACAAAAACTGCATCAGTGAGATATCAAACAGAAATAATACACTTGGACACTTGGCTTAGTCACACATTTTTCTAGCTATCTGCATTTAGGTGTGCTGTTACAATCAGTCTTCTCCATTTATCAACTTATTTTGATATATGGTACTACAGACTATAGGCTAGCTATTGCTTTTACCTTTTTTCCTTTGTTTTCTGTATGGTACATACATATGTTGAAGTGTGCAAAATCCACAAACTGAGTACAACACACAGTCCTCACCACCGCTTCAACATGGAAATGTAGTTGAAATAGAAATAGCTCCATAATGACACTACCAGTTATTTGGGTGTGATCAACACTGAAAAAGTTTTGCTGACATGAATGATGTAGATTAAGAAGGAGCCTGGAAAGATTGCTTACCTCCATAGCTGAACATAGCTTAGTTAAATGTAGCTACACTGGCAAAAATAGAAATCCTTTTGCCAGGATACGAAACTAGCTAACTGAGACTAACAAAAGAATTATCATTGACATGTCTTGCCTGCAAGCAAGAGAGGAGGCTTGCTTTTAGCTGTGTCAGTAAAGGCCTGCTTTGCTTTTACAGAGAGAACCACAGCATACCTTATGAAGTACCAGTTACTTTTTAGCTGCAGTTGTAAAAATAATAAGGCAGAGGGTGGAGTACATGTTCACACTTTGTTTAAGGGCAGCTTCCTGTCCAGCCACAGGTCGGTATCTCAGGAGGAGGCCTAAGGCAGATCTGGGAGTCTGTCTGCAGATCGTATGGATTCTGACTCTGGTGGGGGAGTCCAGAAGTAGCTGTCAGATTGCTGGTCCCATTTCAGCTGCTTTGCCTTCTCACTGTGATTTTACAGTAAAACTCCACGGAACTGTTGGTGTGAGGCTAGCAGTAAAGACCTGCTGACTACTGTTCTCTTATCACAAAATACGAGCTGGAAAAAAACAACTTCAGTGCTTCTGGAGAAAATTTGTTTGCTTGCTGAAAACTGTGGAAGAGGTTTGTAAGCACCCTGTATCAATCACCTGAGGAGAAGGGAAATGCAGGGTTATAAAAAGAAAGGAGCCAAACTATTTGCTTGCTTAGACAATTTTTAGCATCTCTGGCTGGGTGGAGAGAAGGGAATTCTGCTGCTTAGAAGAAAAAAATTCAGCTTCCAGTGAGCTTGAAGGAAGGATGCTGCACTACAAAGAAGTTTGGGGTTATTCTAATAGATTTGGCTTTCCTTCTTGAAGTGAAAGTAACGATGTGTCTGGAAACACTAAGCAAACTGACCATCAGTTTGTTTGCCCGTGTGGGCTCGAGGTATTCTGAAGAGTTTAGGAGTGAACCTGAGGGTTTCAGTTTTCTGGGATTCTTGGAAACTGCTTGTTTCCACCAGCAGTGGGAACTGGGGGTGCTTGGACTGGGCCAAACTCAGTAGACAGACAGCTGAAGTTCAGAATCCAAATCTCAAGAAAAGATTTTGTAAAAACTAAATGGTAGCCTGAGGAGGATGTACAGAAACCTGAAGTTCGAGAGGTCCCAGATTAGAGCCTGGATGGTGATACTGGCTGAGAGTTTAGGAGTGTAGAGCCTTACCAGCAAAGTCGTGAATGGCTAACTGGGGGTTAGCTGCCAGGCACTATCACAGACCCTGCTTGTCAAGTCCCAGCTCACAGCTAGATCCCTGTGAGCAGATCTTTGTGTCTGCACAGCGTCTGATTGAAATCATTGCATGGCCTGAGGCAGCTTTTTGTTATAATAGCCACTGAAGCCAGTGGATACAGGTTCCCTTTGGCTTAATGAGGAGTAATATTTTATAATCCTGTAGTGTCAGCTAGATAACAAAGAAAACTCTTTTACTGGCTTCTCCTGGGGTTTTGGGTTTGTTCTATTTTTTCCCTTGTCTTAGATTAGTTTTAACATCCATTTTATTACCTCTGTTTGCAGACTGATTTTTTTCAACCTAAGCATGCGCAGAAATGCCATGCTAGTACTTCAAAGCGTCAGTTTTGTAACATCCTTATATATAAAGTTTTGTTTTTATTTTAATGAGGGTAATTACTAATATTTGTGTAAAGTTTTCCTGCTCAGTTCTGATCATGTGGATCTGACAATGCTTGTCTTTTAAGTATATTTCTCATGCTCCAATAAATATTTCTCTATAAAGAATATTCATAGACTTCAGTCATTGCTTGAAGCATTAGCATCACAGCTTTCTTCTTTTGCTGTGTTTCATTGTGACTTATTATTAACTGTGATAAATAATATTGTAGTTTTGCTTAAGCCATAACAGATAGGCGGTTGGAAAGAATGTAAGTTTCCAGGTACCCAAGTATGGGGATGAAGACAGGGAAATGTGTATTCGAGGATGGGGTTAAGTTGCTTTAGCTGACACCACTTATCTTAGCCATGACTAGGCTCTACCTGGTTGTCACCTTCCTGCCCTTATATGGAAGAAAGAGAGGATTAACTGTCAACTTGGTTTGTGATATACCTGAAACAACAGAGTGCAGGCGCCGGAATAAGGAGTTCAACTGAGAGGAAGACTTTGAGCCTTCACCCTACGACCCTCAAAGAAGACCCCTAGAGAACACTGCACAGATGCAAGTGGGAGGGTATAGATGTAAATAACTTTGGGGAAATAATTTGAATATGTATAAGACTTCCGAGAAATGGCATGAATATGAATGACTGTCCTAAATAAATATGTGGAAGTGAGACCAACCAGTGTGCATGCAGGAGGATCATGGCGGTGATCTCCTGTGCACCCAGCGCTGAAATAAACCTTTGCTTCACAGACTTTGTCCTCTCTTAAAAACTGCATAGGTGAATGTTTCTCACATTAACTCACTTCTTTTTACAAAAAATAAATTATTTTTTTCTATATTTGACACACTGCTACTACTACTTGATATTATTTCATTGTGCTAGGGCTGCCCTCACGTTTATTCTAATAAACAAGGTTTCTTACTTACCCTTGAATTTCTCTTCTCCTGAATTTCTAATCAGATCTTCTTTCAGCTTGCTTGGCTTATACTCTTGTTTTGGAAAGCTTTATTTTGGAGTTTTTTTGTTGGTTTGGTTGTTTGAGTTTTGTTTGTTTGTTTTTTAATAATGTTCAGATAACCTTTGCAGTCAGCTTAGGACTTACTCTGACAATTTTTCTTTGACCTGTTTATTAGAATACCGCATAACTCAGAAGATAAGTCATTCTGATTGCTGGCACGTTTCCCATCTTTTCCCTTTGATCTATAAAATAGCTGTCCTGTAAGCTGACCTTTCAGGCAATTCCTTGTAAATAAAATGTGCCTTTGACCAGAAAGGTTCCTGCACAGATCAGAAGGCTGAAGCTGTTGTCCTTGCCTAGTGGAAGTGTTCACAGGCTGAGTTTTCTCTGGAACTGTGGTTGGAAGAGGTGAGAGCTATGTGGATGTGTAGCTACAGGAAACATTTGGCTGACCAAGCAGTGTTTTGCCTATCAGTTTGAAGTTTGTCTACTATTAACAAGATGCATCTCTTAGTTTGGAAACCCCCACTCCTGGTGAGCCATTGTTCAGCTTCTGCAGGAGTGCTGCAGGGTCCTTTCGTGGCTGTGGGCACTTCACACACAGTAGTGTGTGTCTCTGTGTGTGTGGAGGGGGGTGTTTTCCTTTGCAGTTGCTTGTTCTCACTCCTAGGAAAAAGTACCTAGGAACTGGTACAGCCACTGCTTCCACTTCTCTGCCAGATGCCTTACCATGCTAAGATGAGTAGCTTTATTTGCTTCAGCTTTGCATGCTCAGAATGAAATTAGGCAAGTTATTTCAGTGATAAATGTCAGGATAAATCCTATATTGACCTGTACTTTGTTGCATGCAGTTACTAATGGAGTCACTGGTTGATCTACAAAACAGTAGGACTCCTTAGGATGCCTTTTCAGCATGGAATATTCCCCCAAATTTTTACAGAATGAGTAGAAACAGAACATTGTTGATGCATCAAAATAAGAAAGATCTGATATTCAGAACCTGCAGGAGTGCTACAAAGGAGTGCAACCCTTTGAAAAAAAAAAAAAAAAAAGATAATTACATGAAAGATTGACTAGTTTACAGATCCTGCAGCCTTTACATGTGCCTTTATTCTCATTCTCATGATTTGGAAGACTAAGATTAATGCATATACATATACACACACATATAGATAGATGTATATAATGCACAGCATCAAGCCAAGGTTTACTTTTTTCCTCACTGAGTTTGACGGGTTGTTGAAATTTTTGGTTGACTTTGTCCTGCAAAATTCTGAGTTTCACTTTCAATGAGGCATTCTCAACAGCTTCCAGGACTGGATCTGAACAGGGCTGAATGGTTTGGTAGTTAGCAAACAGAAGTTTTCCTTTTGCAATGTTCCATTTGAAGCAGTATAAGCAACACCAAAACTCCGTTAATGTTGTATGATAGAGTGATGAGGCTTTGAAAAATGTATGAGCTGAACCAAGACATGCAGAATGAAAGCCTTTGCAACAGCATCGTGAGGGAAATGGAAGAAAGAACCTGCATTTTGCTATTTGTACAGTGAGTCTGGTATTGTCATTGTAAATCTGCAGAAGTACAGGGAGACAAGAGAAAGGCCAAAATGATAAAGACTAGGTTACTGTAGAAGCTAAGCCTCTAGCAACAAGTGTTCTCATTCAAGGACAACTGACTTAGGGTTCCTCTGAGTTACTATGAACATTTGTGTTTAGAGAGTGTCTTAGTATCTAGCAGTAAATTGTAAAGGGTTTATCTTCCCTCTGCTGCTCAAGGATTTAACAGCTACATGGGAAACTTCCAGCTCACTTGATGCCTGTGGCAACTTGTTCAGTCACAGACTGAAGCATAATCCTTAGATGTCTGTTTTCACTGAATATTAATTCAAGTGACTGGCACACAGACACAGATGGGCAGGAGTAGCCAGATTGTGAAGTTGTTGAACCGCGCTATATTTATGTCTGTGTATTTCTTCAATGTATAGGACCATATTTCATGGTTCACAGAGATGCCCTACACTGAGGTGATTCGTGTATGGTGTTTTCCCAGTTAACTGTAGAGGCTGTTTTTGAAGGGCTGTGTCTGTCATTTAGGAAACATGGAGAAACAAGTGACAGAGCAGTTCAGCCTGCAGGTCGCCTGTTGAACAAAACAGTCACTATGACTTTAATTTACACTTCCAGTGGTATAAGGGCCAAAAGTCGCAGTGACATTCCGAAAGTGAAATGGAAAGTGGGCTGTGGGCAGCTCCCAAGTAAGAGAGCTGAACCCAAATGGTTCAGCTGGAACATTGCATGCAGTCATATTGAGCCCAGCATATTGAAGGTAAACTGGTTTTTGTACAAACAGCAAAACCAAAGTCCCTGACCCCTTTGCAGAAAGGGCGGGCATGTAACTTCAAGTGGGAACCCTCTCAGGCTTAGGAAGCAGAACTTCCAGGTTGTAAGCAAATATTTGAATATGTTTGAAATCTGAGATCATTTAAGTTATTTCCTATCAGACAGAAGTGATCACAAGGAAGATTTTTAAAATAAATCATCAGTGTTTGAATGCAGGTAACTGAGCAGAGCTCTTGGAAGCATCCTCCTTGAGGTGATGGCTGCCTTTACCCTCAGCAGAATGTGTGTAGTTTGTCTTTACATAAACTCTTACGACATTTTTTGGTATTTCACTGAAAGCAATCCCTTTGTATACCCCTGGTATTAGTGCCTGTTCTTCGCTCTCTCTTGCCATGAAAGGCACTTCGTTGCATGTTTTGCCTGCTCAGTTAGGGTGTTTATGGCAGAGATCATAGACTCTTCTGCCATCTTAATGTGTGGAGGTGCCTGTGTCTACAGCCACAAACCCGTGCTGATGTGGCAACAAAGGGAGAGAGTTCTTCCTATGCTAAAAGCAGGGTTGATGAGAGGGCACCTTTCTGAGTTTGGGAGGCCTGGTTTCAAGTCAGATGAAATGGACTGATTATGACAGACCCCTCAACCCCATTGTTGTCTTTTGCGAACACCTTCAGTAACAAATCTGCCACAGAGGAGAAACCCAGTCAGTCATGGATGGTGACCCCAACAGCAGGCATACTTGGAGAGACTTGGAAAAGCAGCTCTTCTGTCCAGAGGCCACTTAAAGGCCCTCTTTAGGAGCTCCATCCTTTTCTGAAACACAGCTATAAGATTATCTGTCCATTTAAGAAGTGTGACAGAGTAATGCTTTGATTCAATGCATGGTCTGTGCGGCAATAAATCTCTCCTAGTACAATCAATATTTTTTTCCCCAAAAGGGCAGTGTCCTGGCACACAACAGCATGGCACATTTTCCTGTTTGTTAGTTGCTTCTTTTTTGAAAAATCTTTCCTTCGGCTTTAGTAACACACTTCATAGTAGTAATTGCCAAAAGAATAACAGTCTGCAAAGTGTCTTCAATGCACTCTCTTTCGAAGTCCCTCCCTCACTGCAAACCACTCAACATTTATTAACCCTTTCCTGCACTGAAAAACCCGTTAACCTCTGAATGACCTTTTCTCACCCTCACCCTTTAGCCAAATGCAAATAGACTAAATAATCCACACATTATTTTCCATTATCATGCTTATCAAGGCTGAATAAACTCTATAGAAGTCCAAAACTAAGAAGAAATGGTGCATTCTGTCATGGATGGCAAAGATACTACGTATTCATCTTCTCCATTGGGGCCAAAGATGTCTGCTGACAGAAGGGCTAGCTGGGGCTGAGCTACAAGTTTCTGTGCTGTAGCTCAGCTGTTAGGTGAAGCATTATCTCAATTTCTGACTCTTCATATAATGTTACCTATAGTTTCATTTCAGGGCTATAGTGAGTGAAACCAGAATGTCAAAGACAGTATAATGTACAATATTAATGAGACAAATATTGAATACAGTCAGAAAATGCCATAAATAGTAGCATTATTGAAAGTTAGATCATTTTAAAAGCAATTGGTAAATCCAGCAATATTTCTTGCACATGACATTTTGTAGATTATTTGGATTGCTCCTTCTTTTCTAGCCCATGACTAGAACGGTCTACAAACTGTAAAATCTGAATTAGTTTTCTTAAGCAGATAAGCTAAAGCTTTAAGGCAGCAATTAGGTAGGTATCTGGTTTTGGTGCTGGAAATCTGCAGACAGGATTTTGCTTTCAGTATTCCTGCTTAATAGCTTGTAACTTGCCACAGCATCACTGCAGAAATAAACCACCTGCTAGCAAAATAAACAGTGGGTAACATATAAAGTTTCTCTTTGGTTCTAGCTTTTAACTTCACGTTGTCTTATTTTAAGTAAATGAATCATATCTTCCTTTTGAAACCTTTGTACTTCATAGTGCATGTTCTAATTGTGGCTCTTACCCATACTTCATCTGTCTTAGCCCCATATAATTGCTAATTAATTCTGTAGTCTAGTACCTATCTTCTCTACTGCTGTGAAATGTACAATGTTGAATTTTTGTTGTCAGTTCCTAAGAAATGAGAAGCTTTGATTTTGGCATTATCAAAGAGAAAACAACACACAGAACCTTTAATGAATCAAATACTTATTTGCTGCCTGTGATTAGGATGCACAGTAAGAGTCCACTATAATTTGCCTCTCTAAATTTTCACACAGAGTTCAGATAGTCTTAATCCTTTTGCCACGGAATGAGGGAGGAAAGCGTTGTACCCTCCTTCCTGCATACCTGCCTGAAGGCCAAGGATGCAGCAACCTTGATAGTGTTACACTGACAGTTCATTCTAAGATGTCAACAAAGGTGGGTTTTTTAAAGTAGACTCTAATTTGAAAATGTTAGTGGAATATTTTGAACAGAGAAAGTAGCCTTCCCTCACCCTTTCACTCCCTGACTTGGATTTTCTCTCTGACTTAGCGACAGATGTGCTTTTGTAGGAAAGCAGTAAAGTAGGAAACAGGAACTCTGTGCCCAAGTGTCAGAGCTGCAGCACTACACGTCTAAGATTCACCTTTTTATAACAAGTAGGAATGACAGAAAAGATCTGCAGCATGAACCTGAGATCAGGCTGTAGATTCTATACCTGTACCAGAGGCTCCTGGGGACAGCAGTGGGACAAGTTGTACTTGACCTGTTTTCATGAGTAAACAGCCTTGCAGGTGATACAGGTTGCAGCAACCAGAGCCAACTCAATTGTGGCCAAGTGCCAGCTTTGTTAATGCAGTTCTTATTTCACAGAAATTTCTTGCTATACATTTAAATCAAAACCATTCTGCTATGCAGCACATTTTTACAATCCATTTGCCTGATGGAACTGCAATACTGTTATGAAATAGCCTGATGGAGTTGCATAGGAAATGGCAACTGGTAGTGCTTTTTCAAAATGCAACCAAAGAATATCATACATATGAATTCATAAAACCTGTAGGAGCTATAGTTGTCAAGTTAGTAAGTTTTAAGTCTGATGGCAGTTTATCCCAGTACAATTCCTAAGAACCAAACAGTTTTGTTGTTTTGTAAAGTATTTCTTTATTCATATTATTCAAAAGCTAAACACTTAACTTTACGAATCCTTCCAGTGTCTGTGAGATGTTTGAAAATACTGGAAGCAAAGATATACTTAAGTGCTTGCAGGATTAGACATCATGGATGTAGTCTTCAGCAATTTGTACAACTTGGACTTCCCTTATTTACTCTGTCAAAATAGAAAATACTTATTTAAATATTTTAATATTTTAATCTTAGTCTTGTGTGATTCTTTCCTATGAGTTTCATGGTTTTAGTCTATTAAAACAAGAGGCAAAACCAAAACACTTATCAGTATATCTTGCTTAAAACTTTCTCCTGGCTTCAAACCAATCTCTAATACATGCTGAATGAATATAACAAGGTGTAACCAAATCAAATACACATCTTACATATTCACCACTGCTTCAGTATCAAAGTCATACCCTGTAGCTCTTGAATGTAATGCACGTCTCCTGGCTTGAAGTTAATAATCATTAACTCTCCCATTAATTTTGAAATAATGGAAGGCTTTCCTTTATGTACTGTTTAGTAAGAAACCAGGAAGAGACTTTGATGTCTTCCCCTTGGAATTGCTGTAATATTTTAGCCTAAGCCCCCCGACCCGATTTGCAAGTGTTGAAGTCAAGAAGGATTAAAATCTTCTCATAACTGAAAAACAGTTCTCTACTGCTAGCTTCTTTTGAGATTCTTCTCTTATCTCCAAGGTCAGGTAAAAACATCAAGGGATTAGAAATATGCTCTGTCTGTGAGATAGCTCAAGACGACCTTGTAGTTTTCTCCCACATAAAAAGTTCATTTGCTTTTTCGTAATTTAAGCACTGTGCTCAGGCTCAGAAGGAAACAGCACAAACAGCCTCCAGCAGCCTTAAAAATGATAGACCTTACCTAATGGTCAAGCTGTTTCAAACATCTTTCACCTCTTTCTTTGATGGATTTTAACAACTATATTTTCACAGGATGTAATTGCTCCAGAGTAGCTTTCTCTGCCTGTTACAGATTTTTTTAGATTTTCATGTCTAGTGAGTTATTTGCAAAAGCCACTTTCTGTTTTCCTTAAGAAATCAAGGAGGCTATCTTCTGCAGATTAATTCTCTGCCACTGCATTGTTCTCATTGTACTAGCTGTTAAGGGAACGTTTCCTTTTTGCAGCAGTACACATGTGAAAGTAAGGTCTTTGGGGGATCTTTCTGTGTATCATGGGCTGGCATCCCTAAGCTAGTTATTAATGAAATCAGGCTGTGCATGCTGTTCTTTTTGCACTGTCCTCTTTTTTAAAAAATGATTTTTATTATTTTATCCAAATGATCTTTCACCTTCCTCTTGTAGGCAAAAATCCTTTTGGTCTGACATAGTGCTTTAAGTGACTACTTTTGGAGCATGAAGTTATTATGTCCGTGCTGTTTAGAATATGTATAGAGAAATACAATATGGTGTTTATTTCCACTGAATGCTAGGTGAAGTCAGTGGAAAAACCTACACAGATTACAGTGGGGTTTATCTGCAAGTGTCTTGCTCCCTGAAATACTTCGGCGACCGCCTCATCCTTACTACTCACACATGTACTCCTGTGTAGGCAAATTCTGTACCATTCCCTCCTCCTCCTGGTTTTCTAGAGTAAATCACTGAGAACAGAAGCATGTTGCTGTCCCATCATGGCATCCTGTAAGACACGGAGAGGGTCATTGACAAAGAAAAAAATATTTAAATACTCTGAATCTCAGTACACGTGCTTCATTTCTGCAGGCTGGTAGTGAGATTCAAAGGCTTTCTAAATCCATGTAACTATCTTGATTTGCACAGCACGACTGAATTAGAGGAATATGAGAAAAAGGGTCTTGCCTGTAAACACTGCAGTCATGCTTTAAACAGGAAAATCAGAGCAGCAGGCCTTAAAGAGACACTGATTTCAAAATTCCTTGGAGAACAGAGAAAATTCTTTGCAACACACAGTCTCATTTAGTGAAGGAAACTATCTCATGTCAGGTCAGGCTTGTGCATTTTACTTGAGAGCATGATAGTCTTTACATACCATACCATACCACACCACAGCATACACACCGTATATTCTTTGTTCATGCCATTAAGGAGAAAACTGCTGGAATGATAGCAAAAGCAGTAATGAGGTTCGCTGCAGTTCCCATTTTACAGCTCTTCAGTCTTCTGTCATTTTCTGAAGCTTCCATACATTGCTATGAAACCTCATTTCTCCCAATCATCAGTTTCTTTTGCCAGACTCAAGACTTTAGAGTATGGAATGTGTAGAAAGATGTTTCAATTGCAACAAAATTATTGCAGTCTTTTTTAAGGATTTAAATTTTTTTAATAATTGGGAGTGAAGTATCTTGCAGTGGAAAATGTGGTCCCTAACAAGATCATGAATTCTGACAGAATTCTGTATTTCAGCCGTACTTACCCCAACTCAGGATATTTGCTATTCCATATTTTTGTTTGCCCAGTAATAATCAGAGGACACCTGCAATTAAGCCAGCTGTTTCTGAGGAAAAAAATAACTGACCTTGACACTATCCCAGTGTACATTCCAGCGTAACAGAATATCTCTGTTGGCTGCATAATTAAGTGAGGCATCGTGGGCAGTGCTGTAGGTTCGAGGTCTTCAGGACAAACATCCTCAGCTGGACTGTGGATCAGAGGGCGACATGCCATGGCAGTAGGTGATAAGAATGTTCTTCTAGAAGGACACAGCAGATCCTACAGAGTGAAAAGTTTTACCCAAATAGTTTCTTTTGTCCACTGGAGTAAAATCTTATATGACTAAGAAAAAGGACAGACTTCTTTGCTGACTTCAAATAAATCAGAACCACAAATTGAAGGAATAGCTTAAAATAATGTAGCAGTGTTAGTATTAAAGGGGTGTGAATTCACAGTATGCTCTGTTTTGCACAAGGATCCATGTATGATCAGCTTTACATACCTATCTTCCACTGTTTATTTCCTACTGTTACAGAACAAAATTTAACTGTGTTTCTCTGCTGTTTTGGTTTTGTTTATTTGTTTAGGTTTTGTTGTGTGGTTTTTTTTTTTACTATGAACAAAGTTGCACAATCCATATGGCTTAATTTTGAAGAGAAAGATCATTTCGCTGGTTGGATTTCCCATTCTAGTTCACAGTAGGACCGCACAGTTTTATACCAGCACAGCTGAGCCACAGGCATCATACAGGACAAAGAACATGTGGGAGGGGGCTGGAATTGCTTCAGCTGGCAATGGCGGGTTTTTTTCTGTAATTTGCCTTTTCACTGTAAACATGGAGGAGGGAGGTGCTTAGCTAACAAAATCACAGAGCGTAGCTGCCCAGGCACATGAGAACATCAACCCTATCTCTAAGTGGCCCAGTCTTTTGTTTCATTTGCTCTGTGTAGATCAGAGCATGCTGGATCACATTCTCCTGGAGAACCTGCAGAACTCCACAGGTCTCTCTGAGCCCATAAATACACTTTCCATGATGGAAGAGTCCTCATAATGCCCCGAGTAACACCACAAGAGCAGCTGACAGTGGTGCTTTGTGCCTTCTCCTCTAAGCTTCCTCATATACCTGTACCCAACATGACGCACCACTTAATGGCTGCCAAAGGTTGTGATTGCCTGTGTATAAAGCAAGTTACTCACCTTTGTAAGCACATTAAACTGTTGTGTTGTGGGTGTGCACACAGAGCAATGGTAGTCACAGATACTGAGGAGTAGCTGATAATGATATAAACTGGGACTAGTCCGGCTATGCTTTGAGATGCTTAACCACACCTAAGTTAATTTAGGGGCTGGAGAGACACTGTAGCTCTATGCAAAATATTCAAAGGTTCCCTTCCACGCAGAAACATTTATTTTGAAAAGCCAAAACTGAAGCTGCTTTAAATGAAGAAATAACTAATCCAGATTTTTCATTGAGAAAGGGTGGGTGATCTTATTTGAGACACCTGATAAAACTCCGCCTCAGTAAACCAATTTAACCTGAAGTGTTCAAGATATATATTACAGCTGTCTTCCCATGGATCTGGTCTATGCTATTTATTATCTGCATTGTAAGAGTACTTTGTTGTATTAAACCTAAAAATGTGTAATATAGTGCTGTGCCCTCTGCTCCAAAGAAACAGAGCATCATTATGTTTTCCAGAAAATCTAATCGCATGAAGTATTCATAACACAATAGTCACAATTAATGTTTCCAAAAGAACAGGTAAACTATAAGAGGAGAGCTAATACTAATATACTTTGGGTTAAATCTAATCGGTGAGTGTAAAGGAGGCTGCTCATATAAGTGAGCTTAATACAGGCTTAAGCTGACAGATTTCTCCTTCCTCCTCTATTCTGAAAGAACACTCGGATCAATCAAGGATATTCAAATATCCCGAGGTTTTGCAGGAAATGTTAGAGGATGTTGTATACGCAAAAGAGAGAGAAAGGAGAATCTCAGAGCACACACACAGTTGACTAATGCTGGTGCAAGATGTGAAAGAAATACAGGGCCACAAGCAAGGGAATAGAGATCAGTTATTTAAGTCATTAGTAGAGCAAGATTTCAAACATTCTTTTTTACATAAATGCAATTGTGATTAAGCAGGACCTTCATTTTAGTAGTTTCTCTAAGATAAAACAGTTGGAAAAGATGCAAATGCTTGATATTGTAACTAGTCTCCTGCCTGTACTTCTATTGCTGCCCAAAAGAAATCCTAAAAAGAAATCCTGAAATGAATCCTGATAAACTCTTTGGTAATAAATTAAATGTGCCAGTAGATAATTTACTGTAACTTAGTCATGAAACCACCTTGGTTTTTTTCCCCTTCTGGTAACAGACATAAAACTACAACATGCAGTACAAGTGTTTAAGATTTTAGTCATTATGAGCTGAAAATACAGTCTTGCTGTGTTAAACAGACTGTGTTTGTTAGATGATGGTAGCAAATAATGCTGGCTATAGAAATAGCTGTTCCACAGAGGATACTCCAGATTTAGCTGCTTGGCTGTTTAAAAGCCACAGCTGACAGTTGCCTGCTCCAGACCTAACACCCAAAGCAGTCCTGAGGCATTATTTACTCTTTTTTTTTTTTTTTTCCTGTAGGAGTTTCTGCTTCATAGAGATGCAGAGCATACACACTTCTTTATTGTATTGCAGCACCCAGTAGTATGCGTGCATTATTGCACCATCACTTCAGACGCTCAGTCTCCTCCACAGGACTCTGATTTCCAGTGCCGGATCTTCTCTCCCTCCTATTCCACATGCAGCCTTTGATTCTGTGTCCTGGTGCATGCCCGCGCCCCTGCTCTGCTTCAGCTAGGAGGACTGTGCGGACTAACACTGCTCTGGAGTAAGCAGGTCAGTGATGAGGGACAGAGTGGTTACCAACACAGACACCAGGATGAGTGGGAAGCAGACACTGCCCATTGGAAACTGAAACCTTTGGGGATGGACCCCTGGGATGGGCAGCACTGGCAGCAGGGGCAGGCAGTTAGGGCTGCACAGCAGGTACAAGGCCATCATGGGGAGCCCCAGGCTGACATCTGTGCTGGTGGCTCAGCCAAGCACAGACTGCTGCCGAGCAAGGATGAGCACACTGCTGAGCGCAGCCCAGTCTGGGTGCTGGACTGGGAACAGTCACACAGCCGAACAGTGCTGCCCCCTCCCACTGGGGCAGCCCTTACCTGCACTGCCATGCTGCCCAACGTGGGGTAAGCTGCCCTCTCCATCCCTCCACACCCCCAGCCCCTTGTGCCTGGTGAAAAAGGAACCTATCTTCAGGTTTTTCAAGATGCCCAGGACTGCGGGGCACGGAGGTGAATTTGACATTTTCTGTCTTATGATCAGAATTCAATGGCGATGGAAGCAATAACGATGCACCCTTCACAATACAGGTCATAAGCAATCTTAGACAAGCACATGTTTTAAAAACTGGTAAACTACTGGACTGCTAAGTGCATTAAGAAATAAATTCCAAGTTTTGCAAGCTTGTCAGTTTGCTTAGCAGGGTAAAATGCTCTAAATTCTGGGCAGTTCTTCTGGGGAAACTGAATAAATATTTTTAAGAGGTTGGTCCATCTGGCTTTGCAGATGCTGTCACACAAAGTTGCAGGCGATGTGTGCACTTGTCCACTTACAGACTGGGGGCACGTGGGCTTTTACGAGTGAGCATCAGTCTTTAGCAGTCAAAGGGAAGGAAGGGGAAGTGGCTGGCTGCAGTTATGTAGGCTAATCCTCGTAATCCTAA
>NW_009625936.1:4686-37079 GCF_000690535.1 Cariama cristata | reverse complement strand
AAAAATAATAGTAAAAGATTATAGCAAAAGGTCGACTCCTGGATTGGCAGCAGTATTTTGTACAGTTGGTGTACTGAATGGTAGGGCTGGCACAAATACAGTGATATGACAGGTGAGGTTTTTCTTGAAGGTTAGCTGCTATACCAGGTGAAAATTGCTTGCTCAGTCAGGTGACGCTTTCACTAGTAAGAGTATTTTTAACAAATTAATTTCTTTATTTTTGCTATGGATTCTAAAAAAAAATTTCTGATATCTTGAGCTTTATCAGTTTTGGTTTTAGCTTCATGATTTTGTAGACTTAGCAGTAATAGAATGATGCCCTCTGTCCTGTTTTAAGTACCATCATCCAAAAAGCTTAAATGCTCAAAAAGCATCAGGGGTCAAAAAGGCAGCTGAACCTTGACTGGTTTTAAAGTAGTTCTATTTGACTTCAGCCAGCAAATCTGCAGCTATTAATGCCACGTGAGGCTCTGGCATAACAGGCTAAGGCTACTGATGTAGTGGTAATATGTAGAGTCTTCATAGACTGACAGGAAAGTGTATCAGCTTTCTCTCTCGCTCATTTTAGTTCTTATTCTGTTGACAAATTGCCTAGCTCTCCTCTTTGAAATGTGTCATTTACACATGTTTCTAATTTGGGCAGTTGTACTAGAGAGAAGAAAAAAATTAAATTTATCTGGAGATGATGGGGATACGGAAGGTTGTTAATTTGTTTTCCTTGAGCACTTTTTGAGCTGATAGTGTCAAGGTTTGGTATACAAGTGTTTTGTGCAGGACAAAGGTGGGAGTGAAGCTAGCTTTTATGTTCTCATTTGTAGTATCCTTAGTATCATGAGCAAGTCAAAGTAACCTTACAATTTCACACAGTCTCTGTTTTGCTGTGTTGTACCTTCTAATTTACAGCCCCAAAGAGCTGCTCTAGATCTACCCTGTCTTTCATCTGTAGTGTTGTTCCCCTCTGCACCATTGCACAGAGCTCTACATCTGCAAAGAAGCAGGATGTAGAGGTTAAAAACATGGAAAATCTCTAGATAGCCAATTAAGCCATATCTTATGTCCCATGTCATACTACTTAATATAAACAAATGAATTTAAGTTTAAGCTTGATAGTAACTTGGTTTTAGAAGTGGAAAAATCAGTGTTAAATGTCCCAAGAATCTGGAAAACATAGTTTGGAATTTATTTTTTTTTTTGCAACTCAAAGATTTCTCAAGACAAAATGCCTGTTTTAAATTGAAACAGTGATTTGGGTGTATACTACTCTGGATGAGGTTTGCCTGTTCTGCTGCAAGTACCACAGTAAATTTGTGCTCTAAGCAGCATGCTGTTTACATTAGAGAGAGTCATTATCTTTGCTCAAAGTGATTTGAGATTGTTTTCCCTAGATCAGCTAGTCCGTGAGGTTCTGTATGCATGCAGCGGACTGCTTTCCCTTTATGTGCTAAATGATTGCCTGAAAAAATAAATGTGGCATCTCAATGTGTTGCTTTTTCAAGTCAGATACTTGAATTTACGAGCGCATGCATGTAAGTGCGTGTGTGTGTCTACCAATAAGGACATGTTAGGAGGGAAGCAGTGATAAACACTCAAGAAGGTATCACAAACTGCACATTGCAACTTCTGAAATCATTGCTACAGGAGAACAATATATGGAGCACAATGCGTAGTACAAAGTTGTTTCTATTATCCTCTTTAGGTGTCTGAGAAATGCCACAGAGTTCCTCGTTTACTATTTTCTGTCTGAGTGACAGAACTGGGATCCACCATGTAATCCTGAAGGGGTGGTTGAAAAGCACGCTAGCCCAGCATGTATCTTATCCTACGCCAACCACTATTCTACTGTTTTTCAAAACATGTTCTAAAAAGTAATTTACTGTTTTTTTCTGTACTCCAAGTTGCAGTTTCCCAGGCACAGATTAGGTATTGCAATCTGGTTTTGGGGGGATTGTTCTCTAAACTTTCAGATAACACCAGAATATTAAGAGGGACGGTCTGCTTTCATTCATTATGGTCAAGCTCTCAACGTGCAAGCAGGCTTGTTTTCTTCAGGATACTTTAAAAAGGTATTGAATAATTACAGGTGGGCTTTGCATGTGAAAAAAGGATGGATACTTTTAAAAAAGAAATGGAGAGCCATCCCAGTAGTTGCAGATTTAGCCAGGATTCAATAAGATATTTTTTTTTTTCCTTTGTAAAGAGATAATAGAAATAATATAGGTAGTCTTAGGAATCAGCTGCCCACATGATTTGGCTGTCTGAATTCATAAGAATATTGCTGTGCTAATGGGCCTACGCTATAGTGAAGAAAGATGGTTTCTAATGGCCTTAACAATAGCTGGGAAATCACCCCTGGAAATCTACATATACAAATCAAATAATACATTAGCACCTAGAAATGAATTGCTGATCCCAGGGATGTTTCTTTCAGATTTAATAATAAACCAGCACAACCTGGTATAGTGAAAAGACTTCTGCCCATATGTGTGCCCCGATGTAATAGCAGTCCTTCCCCCCACCTCCGCGCTCTCCCTGTGGCACTCAGCTGAGCTGTGCCTCTTATCTTCCTTTTGTGGATAAGTAAGGCTAATAATTGTAAAAGTAATGAAAATGTGCGGTAGCTTTAACTTTTGTGAGAAGTTCCAACTAAGCCACCAATACATGCCGTAATTATGAATGCTTTTATTGTCTATTATGTACTTGACACTTTTAATTAAGTCCCCGAAAAACCCCAAATATCCCATTCTTCTATTCCTTTAATTAAGCCTCTGCTGAAGTGAGAGAATAAATAATTTGAGTAGAATGAAAGCTATATTCTAGTAGAAAAAACTGCTGTGTTGCAATATTACTTGTCCAACGGTGGTATGAATAGCACTTTGTTCCACTTTCAGGCCAGAGAATAATATAGGGTTTTCTCTTTAGCGTAAAGTATTGTTTTAGCTTAAATTGCTTCACAAGATCTGCTTTCAAGGGCAAACCGCTGGTCTGCCTTGCTTTTGACAATCCTGCATTCATCGACTGAGAACTTCCTAAAATTCAAAACTGTAACTTTGAAATTTTCTTCCTTAATTTTCCATGTAAACCTAGTCTGTGGGGCTGTGAGCTTTGGATAAGGCCTTTTTTCAAGCTGAAAGAGTAGGGAAATGGCTGTTTGAGTAGATCTGAGCAGAGCAAGTGGGAGGAATGACTTGTATTCTCTGCCTGTGCTAGCTGTCTAGGAGTCTGCAGCTGGAAGACGTCGTTCTTTTTTGCTCTCAGGTTATGCACACTGACCTGTTCTGTAAGGTTCTTCCCTACCCTGGATGGTTTTGTTTGTACAGCTGCAATTGCTGCTTGTTAGGTGAGGAACTTGGGAGTTTCTCCTAACTTATGCGAGAAATTTGCCCAAGAGAGCAAACTCTGCAAGCTGTCTTTAAATAGTGTGTATTTATAGTGTTTTCTTGGAGAATCTTTATCAAAATTCATATGGTACTCGTTCTATTGAGTCTTATCATTTAGGATAGGTTTGGAACTAGCAAATGGAAACCTTAGTCAATTTATTTGATCAAAGCAATTAATTCAAAATTCAGGTTTATAGACCTAAGAGCAACAATTTGAAGAAAAGGGTAATGTTCTTTCAGCATATGCAGAGTTCATACCTCATGAGCAAAGACTGGCTGGAAGGCAAGTTGGTGGAAGTGATTTTTTTTATTTTTATTTTTTGTTTTTCCCCTCTGTATGGAAGTAAAATTTAAAAGGTAGTTTTATCGCATTCAGCAGCACTGGGCCTTAAGGGGAGTCCAAGTGAAATAAATGAGCTTTGGTTAATTTTGTATAACTTCTGTGAATATGAAAATACTTTTTCACTGTATGCAGTCTCAAAATAGCGTTTTCCCTCTTTGTTAGCCTTCCAAAATGGGAACCATTACAGTAAGTCTGTTGAATTTTTCTGACCTGGGTCAGAGAAGTGTTCTCATCTATCTTGTGAAGATTGTGAATTGCATAGATTTTTCTTTCAGAAATGATGAATTTCTCACTGTTAGTTTATGTGTGTACTTCCATTTTAAAGAAAGGGTTCCCTTGTGTACAGAATACTGTGTTTCTTTCTACCTCTGTTAGTGGAGAGTTCAAAAGAGTAAGTCCAGAATAAAGAAACTTTAATTGCTTCCTTATCTTTAAAAATTCTGATGTATTTATCTATCATAGCGGTAAGTGGTGAGGCTGTCCTGTTATCTTTGGTTAGGTGTCACTTCACACACATACCCTGCTGATAGTCTTGGGCTGAAAAGAACAGACTAGATGCTGCTTTCAGTGTTGTGCTCCACAAACCCCTATTTAACGTCAAGAGAAACAGAAGTAGAGGACTTCTAACTCATCTTGTAGTTGAACCCTGAAAAATAGTTTTGGGATGCTGTGAGGCTTCTCACAAGGCTTGGTTGGAAGAAACTGTATCTAATTTAGGTTTTGACTTTCTGATGTGCATCTGAGCTAGGGACTTGAAACAGTTTTGAGTCTTGAACAGAATTTATGTGGCTTGCTACTGGGACCAGGAACCATCAAAACTCTTCTGATCATACTCAGGGGTCTCTAGCATGATTTAAACACTAGTAACGTATTAGATTGTTGTCAGACTGTGGAATTTTGTATTATTTTGTTTTTAAATCAGTGTAGCACATCGTAATTTTCAAGTCAGTATATGAAGTTGCTTACTGAAAGTTAGTCTCTGTTTTCAACCTCTGTTGGCTAAGTAAATACGTAGTTGCCTAATCTATCTTAAGTATTGCTTTTGGGAATCTAGATGTGACTGCCTGTGATCTAAACAGTATGTCTCTGATGCCAGATACTGATATGTGCTATTTCAGCTTTTCTATAACACAGTTTTGTGCAACGCTTGAAAATTATGGTGGAAATGAAGTAACAGAAACGAAAATTAGAATTGCTGTACAGAAGAGCAAAACATGAAGTACTTGATAATGTCAATTTTCCTGTTATTAAAAAAACTATTAAAAAACCCACAAAAGCTCTTCAAAAACACATGCCAGATGACTGGGACTGTTATTAAAGAATGTTTTTGTAGTCTATAGAGCTATATTTATGTTACGATTGTGTTATTCCCTGGATCAAAGTTACAAAATAGATGACTAGAAAGAAGAGCTTCAGCTGTCTGAGGGCTTTAAAAGACAGACAGGCAGTCGCTGCTTTTCAGAAATTTCATTCATTAAACACAATAGGAATTTAATATTCCAGATGAGAGAAGAAATTGAAATTATGTAATTGTGAAATAATACCAAATTGCTTGTAGCTTTTTTTGTATCATGAGTGGTTTTAAGGGTATTACTGGTTGAATGCATTTCAGGTTTTTAACTACAGCAAAACTGCTATTTCAAGTCCTTTGATTCTCCTAGGGCTCTCGTTTTGAAGACCAATACCTTCAGTCAGGAGAGTCTTAAAAACTCTGAGCAAGGTTTCTGTTGGCAGAGGCAACTACTGATTTAGCCCATCTGTGTGTCTGTCTGCTCCATTTTGAGCAAATCACCTGGCTTCAGTCTGTTTGGGTTCACAAATATACTGAAGTGTAGATTTTGAGGAAGCTCCAGAACAGAACATGGTGGGGGAGAAAAAGCTCAACTGTGCTGCCACATGAATATGCAAAGTTTGAATTATGGGACGTACCAGACATGTTCTTGAATCCATGCCCTGCCAGCAGTATAGGCATAACTAGTACCATAATTTTCTTTGACTTTTCAGAGATGGTGAGCTAATGAGAAGCAGAAGCTGGGGGAGAAATTGTGGCCGTTGATTTAGACCAGACCAGACCTTCTTCCACTTTCCTCTGTTGCCAGGCAATTCTTAAGGTCAGACTTCACATGAGCTAATCAAGTGCGAGGTTAAATCATTGGAAGCAGTGGCAGAGGCTGTGAGAGAAATAAGACTTTTCTGTTTCTATGTAACCTCAAGTTCACTGTGAAATGGTGCGCAAGGACCTTGCTGATTCGAAAGAGGTGATACTGGTCAACAGCCTGTTCATCTGGCAGTAACTCTAGCGTTCTGCTTGTCTGCCCTCAACTTCCACGGAGGCAGAAACTGAGTAATGTTGTCGAGTGCAGAAGAGTACCATGGTGGCCTTTGAAAAGCAGTACGTGTAGTATCAATGCATGCTTTGGAAATTGTTTTTCTGAAGCTGTTGATTCTGTCTTGATTGCAGATTTCTCTTGTACTGTTGGCAACGTCCCACGATCAAGTAGTATGTCCCTTGAATTGTATCAGTTTTAAAATCTTTAAATGAAAAAAATCCACTTCCTGTACTATTTATTTGCTTAGGTATTGAAATGCTGAACCTACAAGAATTTTTATTTTTGCTAGTAATCCTTCATTGATGGGTTGTGGTATTTCTTTTGTTAATGATAAGATGAATAATTAAGGTAAAATGGCCATAGAATTTGCAGTTATTTGAATTAAGAATTCCTGCAATGAGATGATTAAAGTGGTTGTTGCCTGCATGTAACAGGGTTGGCCAGCTGTTTAGTAGCTAAGTGAAACCATTCTTGTTGAAAGGTTCGAAAATACTGTTGTATATGTGAATGAATGAGAGACATCCTTTAAAATAGAGAAATTATTCAAAAAGACAAACCCAGTGTGGCATAAACTTGTGTTAAAACAAGTGAAATCTTATAAGCTTCAATTTTTCAACATCTTTGCCTGTATTTTTGTGATTTGGAGACTTGGCTCAGTCTACTATTATTCCTTTTGGGTTAAAAGTATGTAAACCGCAGCAATCTACATACAGCTTGGTGAACTGCCTGTCTTTTGTTTTTAAAATTTGAGACTTGCACCAAGTGCAACACAGAGATCCTTCTTTGTGTATCTCAGTTCTGGGGAAGGTTGTAAAGCTAAGAGGGATCCTTGGAATTTATAGATGTTTTGAATTGGCTAAGGTTAGCAATTACCCTCCTTGGTTAATCTGAGTTACCACAGTTTTCATTTGTAATAGGTGTAACCTGCTGTGACCAGTCATACTGATGAAATATTAGTGGTTTGCGAAGGTTTTGGTGGTCCTGCTTTTAGTAATACAGAAGAAGGATGAAAGGCTGGAGTTCTCCATGTGTGGATAATTAAGTTCTTTACCACCTGCTGTTTCACTACATTGAGGCCTATGAAATGTCTTTTCTTCATTGCCACTGTTTTCTCTGGTGACATGGAAGTATTGCAAGGAATAAGTATCTGCATTTTATACTTGCTTGCTGCTCTGTGTTCTAGTATTTTTGTTGTTGGCTGTGGGAATTAAAAATAGACCCCTATGTGCCATTTAGAACTGGACACAGGAAATGTGGCAGTATGGAGGCTGAAAGCTGCATGCCGAGGTAGGGTTGCTCGAATTATTTTATTAGTATTTAAACTTAGGTTTTGGAATTGGAAACTTTCTTTTAAGGCAAGTCTATAAGACAGCCTTTTAGATTTGGCTACAATTTTTAATGAGGCTTGAGGAGTTCAGATCCATCTTAAGATTTCCACTGACCTACCCCTACTGGAAAATTGTGTATTAGTGGAAATCTGGTCTTGAAACTTTATGGTGGTGACTTGTTTAAAATTTATTTAAAAACACAACCAACCAACACCTCCCCCAACAAAAAGCCTTCCCTAAACCTTTTTGGTTGCCTAAGATTCTTATGTTCAACTGGTGGAAGTAGTTATCTTTATTATGGTGCCAGCTTGTACTGTGCTGTATAGTCACATTTCTGAAACGGTCTATTTAGATTTGAAGTCATAGCCAAAGGGAGCCTAAATTATGTGAATCTTGTCAGAGCCACTCTTCAAACCTCTAGAGTAATTACTGCTTGGTTCCTGTCCATAAATACAATTTAAAATGCAGGGATTTCTAAAGAACAGAGAAGACTACCTGTGTAAGAGCTGTTTCTTTTCTTTGTGTTTTTCATTTTTTCTTTTACGTAGACTTAGCTGATATAGAGACAGAAATCTTGTTATGCAAAGTCTCTATTCAGCTTTTCTTTTTCGACTGTTTTATTTCCTCTTTTGACTTATTTTTGATGCTTCTAAGAAAACTCTTCCTGTTTTAATGTTAGAGATGAATATTATTTTATTTGACTATGTGAGGAAAATGAAGGTATTCTGTATTTACTGGCTTCCTGTGTAAATTTAATTGGATAATGATTTTGTCTTGGTCGGTAAAGCTAGACATCACAACCTTCTCCAGGAAAAGGCAGCAGAGGGTACCTGGGCCTGCTTTACACAGGCTGCTCATAACCATAGAGGGACAGAAATTCTCCACTGTATGTGGAAAGCATAAAGCAACAAGATGGACTTCACTCGATTCTGACATGATCAAGTTTTGTAGATTCAAATTGACTTCCTCAGCATTGCACAGCTGGAAAGATGGAAAAATTGTGCTGGTGTCTTGCTGGATGGGGTGACAGTAACCCTGTAATAAGGGATAGATATTACAGGCAACTTACTGAGGCAGAGTAGTTTATTTTGATAGGTGCTGTATATAGCCTTAAAGTTTACTAGCTTAGTTTTCAGCACGTAGTGACTTTCATGTAAGTCTAGTAGAAATGTTTGTTGGCTGGAAGGGGCTCTATTAATAGCTATGCTTTTGTATCAACTGAAGGTTTAGAAGGAAGAAAATTGGTTTATGTATTGTAAAGTGTAGAATAGCTAATGGTATTATAAGATTATCTTGTCTTTCTGTCTCCAATCTAGAAGAATTTTTACAACAAAATAGCAGCGTGTGTGGTAACAGTGATTCTACTCAATGTACAGATTGTAACTTGATCCAAAATTTGAATTTTGAAATTGAATTCATTTGTAGTGTAGTTCTTGAGTCACTGAAGAATTGCAAGGGATACATTTGACCCACAGATACTTGTATACTATATACTGGTCTCTTGTGACAAAAGCAAGTGTGGAGTCATCAGCTGAAAAACCTGGCTAGGTTGAGGAGCAAACCATAGTATACCTTAAGGTTCTGTGCTTCCTAATGCCTCCTCTGGATTTTTTTTTTTTTTAAACTGTTTTCAAAGCTCCATGTCAGTGTAAAGTTAGGCCTGGTAGGCACTGTTTATATCTTCATCATTGGGCTTAGTATAACTGTATAAATACAGCTTTTAATGCACAAGAGAAATAATTTACATGCTCAAGCAAATGTAGTCTAAACCCATGTTTTGGAACAAGTCATTACAGGAGTGTTGAAACTGATTTTCTTCTTTCTATTTCCCTTTTTCTTGTCTCCCTGAATGCAGCCTTCATGAAAGAGGTGAAAAATGAAGGTTTGATTTCCTATTTTTAACTGCAGCAGAGTTGTATGGGAGTCCAGCCAATGCATTTAAGTAGAGAAGTAGGCATGCAGGTTTTCCAGAGTTAGAGGCATCTGGGAAGAAGACTTGAAATAACCATTTTGAACTTTCTCTTAGCCTTGTTTCTCAAAGTAGCTTTGAAGCTTGCTTTTAATGGGTATCGTTTCCATCTAGTAAAATCAAATCCTGGGGCCAGGGGCGACATGATGCGATCCTGAGAAAAGTGAAAAAGATCTCAAGATGGCTCATTCATCTGCAGTCACACCTCTTTGGCATTTATAGTTTTCAAAGGTTTTCTGCTCTTTTAAGTGATTTTTTTGTAGCACGGCTGGCTCTTGTATTACAATATGACAGCAGTGGCATGGCACCAGGAATTTGAAGCTTTTTGGAACTGTAGGGTGAACTGTACCTGCTGCTGGAACAATTCTCTTCATCAGTTAGTACTTTGCATGCGGAAATCCTTTTTTAAATGAGAGGGAATTATAAAGCTTGAGTTTTCTAGTCAAATATGTTCCCTATTAGCTACTTGCTCTTAATCTTTGGGTTCTTTTATATGTGTGCCAAGTGTGTTTTAGCGCAAGTACTTTACCTTTCATTGGATTTCTTTTTTTAAAAGTGTCATGCTGTGTGTTTCAATGGGTCTGATTATTTTCCTATTTTGAAGGGGAGGGGGAGTAGTCTGCTTACCCAGAACTTAGGGGTGAGTTTCCAATTATGTCTTCAGAAAAGAAAAAGAAATTTGCTTGGTGTGGCAATAAATATTTAACGATACTGTGATGAAAGTGGAGGCCCGTATAGTCCAATGTCACTAAATTTTGAGTACTTTTCACACTTAAGGTTTTTTCAAGGGAGAATCTTTAAAGAGTAGCTTAAAATCCATCATATAAGGTGGTGAATTATATTCTTGCTATAACTTAAAAGACGGTATGAAAAATGGTGGAAAAAAATTAGTTGCAAAATAGCTCAAGGATATTTTAGATGTAATTTTCAGATAAATTCTGTATGGTTTCTATAATAATTCAATGTAAAATACTTGAATATAATTACAAGTTAAGTTTTTTTTTCCTAAGGTAAATATCTGGTCGTAAGGTTCAAGCACTTCAGAAAGATTGTAACTTTCAAATTATTTGAATTTGGCTTTTCTGTCTGATTAGACTCCTGTGAGTCACTGGATAATCATCTACAGTTCATTCATGGATGTTCTATTTACTTCTCCTTTATTGTTCTCTTATTGAACGTCGTGATGCTTTTCAAAGGAATTCACATCTCAACTCTGATGGGCTGATGATCTTTTAAGAGAAAGCGTGTATCCCTTGAAGGAAAGAACAGTATATTTTGGACCAGGAGAAGAGGGAGATAAAGTGAAAAGATCCTGTTTAATAGTAGAAGGAAAGCAGTAAAATGAATAAAATGGGACATTTTATGAATGGTTGAAAATGATTTCTCCAGGGCAGAGAACTGTTTTAAGGGGCATGAAGGGAAACTGGTACTGTTGCTGCAGCCCCAAAGAGTGCTAAATGTCCCCATTTCCTATCACACAAATCATTCGGCTTCCATAATAGCGCAATGCATCTAATGCTTGTATTTGAATTTCTGTCATTATTCATAACCTGTAAGCGATAGTTCTTACCAAGTACATTCATATTTTGTGCTTTTTCCCCACATGTATTCAAGCTGGATTTAATTTTATTTCTGGTCTGTGCATCTTTATCCCTTTAGTTTCCACTGAACTTTGGTCCTCAGCCTCTTTCTTAGATTGGCAATAGTGCTCCCATTAGTATTCTGTATTAGCTCTCTTATGGGTATGAAGGAAATAAATATTTCTGTAAGGTCTGTCAAAGTTTCTTCACTTCAGAGCTGAAAACTTTGAAAGTCCAGTTATTATCCTTGTATCCCAAGGTAAGCTTATCTGCAAAGGTGAGATTTTTAACCTGAAATGATAAAGAAATTTATAAGTCAGGTGTTGACAATGGAGGAAAGTAAAGGGAAGAGGAAGTGGGACACAGTAAAAATGATGAAATGTGGTGTCACTCTTAATACTGTGAACACTTAAGTTGTGTGTTTTCGTTATGAAGGGTTATGGTATTTTGGGGGACCAGGGTGGCAGAAAAGGCCATTTGTGTGTGAGCACACAATGTATCGTTCTTAGAGTATTTTGTACGTTATCTTTTTCAGCTGTGTTCACCAAATGGCACCAACAGAACATTAACAGCTCCTAAGCCTGAATCTTTGTATGTGATCAGCGGTCCTCTGCTTAGCAAATCTGTGTGACCCAGCACTGCAGGTGCAATAGCGAATTTAGGCAACACTTTGTAAAGTAGCTTTCGTGCTAACATAGCAACTTGGGAGGAATTGGATTGTCTGTTTTTCTGCCTTCCGTGCAAGGGAATAACCTTCCTGCCTCAGCCCAGGGGGAGCAGTAGCAGGCGGGGTTCCACTGAGGAGCAGAGCTCAGCAGAGCCTCTCCCATAACCCAGTTTTCAGGTTGAAGTTGCTTCTCTTAGCAATAGGATTCATTGTGGTGGCAAGTCCCCAAATGGGGTAATGATGGTAATCATGGCAGTTCTGAAATTTCTTTTGGTTGCAGAACTAGGGAAGGTGTCATCTCCCTGCAGTATGTTCACAATGGTGGGCAAACCTTAATTGCTTTAGTAGAGTGCAATGATAACATTCATCTTGTCAAACTATGTAGGAAGCTTGCTAGCCACAGAGTCACAGCAGGCTAGTGGCAGAATTAGGTCAAATTTTCAGTGTTTGACTCTTCAGGGACTTCATATACGCGGTGTCCAGAGCTGCTTTGGCTGAAGGTGTAAAAAATGACAATTTTTAGTAACAAAACACCACCACAACAGTTTGGGTTTTTCTTTGTTGCTTTTTTTGTTTGTGTTTCAGATGAGCAACAAGATAGTTTCGCAGTTCACCTATTTCATGTGTGCACCCATGGTCTGATTCAGGGGAAAGAAGCTCTAGAACACTACTTTCAGTGTGTGTGTGTCACAGTTGTTTTCCTGTTCAAGTTGAATGTGAATTAATTGGTAGGATATATTAATAGTTCCTTGCATAGGGAATGCATGGGTTTGATAGGCTTTTAGAATGGATTTGCTAGCTATTTGTTGGATTAAATCTTTAATATTTCATGTGTTAATCTGTGAGTGCAGTTGAATATAGCCCTAGATCAGTACAGCTTCTCTGAATTTCAGGTCTATCTAGAGTTTATCCATTTCTCAAAACTGTTGATAGTGTTTTCATATCTGTACTATTCTTTGTCACATTCTTCTGCAGGATGAGAAGATTTGGCTAGATATCACAGAAAACTCTGTGTATTATGTTACATAAAACTAGTTGAACAGTTCTACAACCCTTCCCAAACCTAAAAAGTGCTACTAGGTTCTTTCATAGTGTTCTCATCTGAAGAAGGATCTGGAAGTAGTTTACAACAATGGATGAATAGTCTTTCATAGCAGTTTCTGCAGATGGGAGAGCTATAGTAGATTTCAAGTCATGATGTCCAAGCAATGTAAACAGCATTTTCTCTGATGAAGCAGGCAATGAAAAGAAAAACCATGAGACTTAAGGTAGCATTATGAGATAACTGGATCTGTTATTGGTAAGATGCAAGGCTAACTTCTTTGTGTTCCAGGTAAATGGCTATATGTACCCATTCCTTTTCATTACAGTTAAAACTTGGTGAATTGTTTGAGTCTTGACTACTTTTCATCGGTTATGTCTCTGAAGAGGACAAACTGAAGTGCTGTCTTGGAAAGTGGAGTGTTGTAACGCAAAACCGTGAACCAAGTTGGCTAAACCTTCACGAAAGACTATTAGGCAGAGCAGACCTTAGGACTGAGTATCCGAAGGTATGTTTTCACAGCCAGTTTGTTTTAGGATTAACTTCTTAATTTTGAATTGCAGAACTTCACCATGTTCGTTCTTTTTTTCAGAATTTCATGTTTATCTGAGAAAGCTTTATGCTTCCTGGAAGACAGAAACCAGATTGGCTGGCTTCATGTGTTTTGCTCAGGATTATAGGATGTACTTTAGAGAAGCCTCTCAGTTGATACTGTACTGAGCGCAAAAGTATCTTATTGAATTGTTAAGCTGGGACACTGGGAAACATTAGATATTTATTTACAAAAGTAGGTCATAGTTCCTTGTTTTTTCAGGCGCATTTTCAGTGGTGGTTTGTTAGTAGCATTACCATTGGTTTCCATATGCTTCATGTTGGCTGAGGATACACTGAAACTGGGAAAGCATTTTCTCCGTTTTTATTAGACTCATAGGCTATTTTTTTTGCTATAGTTCACACAGGTATCGGTTTCAGTCATTTGAAAGACTGAGATCAAGTATAAGAAAAGAAGCAGTGTTTTTTGTTCTCCCCCCCACCCCGCCCCATTTGCGTATTACAAGTAAGCTGAACTGTCACGCGCATCCTTCTCATTCAGAACCAGAAGTGTCCTCAGTTTTGCAGTTTCCTGCCTGCGGAGGAGGAGAATATCCACAGTGGGGCTGAACTAAATTTGCAAACTGATGAGACACCATTCAGTTTTGCTTTCCTGTGCGCTTGTTGTGGGCTACTATTGGCTAGCATTGTTCAAATATTCTGTATTTTGGAGTGCTCTCTTTATAGCTGTGCTCCATGAATTTTTTTTGAATTGTGTGATATTTGCAAAAATTAATCAAATTCTCAACCTAAACCTCAATAGATTACGTAGAACCCGTAGTGGCTTGTAGAGACATAAGAGACTTCCTCCTCTTAGGCGAAAAGGACAGCCCAGTTTGTGGGAAGATTAGGTCTTGTTGCTTTGGGCTGAGGAGCAGTTGTATCAGGAAACTAAAACCAGTTTATTCTTCTTTTGAAAGCACCAGCTGGATTTTTAAATAAATCTTGCTTTTTGAATTCTAAAAAGAGATACTGTTTTTCTAAATACTGCTTTCTGCTGTGAACTTGAGTTGTACATGGAAATTTTCCCCCACTTGTGAATCTATTAAAATAATAATTAAAAAGAGAAAAAAAAAATAACCAGGTCTATGTTTCTATAGAGTAGTTGTGGGGTTTTTTTGTGTACAGTGTAGGCCTTTCTGAAGTTTATATCTTGGCCTCGGACTAAGTGACTTCATTGTGAATTGCTCTTCTTTTAATTTTTTTTTTTTTAAGCATACTTAAAGTAAGTTAACAGCTGTAGTTCTTTTGGGCCTTTGACTGTAAGTCTGAAAACATGCCATGCAATTCTATGTCTTTAGATGACACATCATCAAGCGAAGTGAGTATTATCTTTACTTTGAAAAGTTCACAATGGTCATGTAGCAAGGTAATGGTAATGGTCCCACTTTAAAAAAACCTCAAATGTATGGCCAAGTAGGGGTGGAATAGAGGAAAGTAGTTAGTCATCAATGTACATGAGATAGTAGGACTTACAGAGAAATTGATAGGAAGGCAAAACACTTCAGTGGTGCAGGGTTGGTAAGGCTGATGAGAACGAAACAGGAGACAAAGCAGGCCTAACTATTGTACCTGTTTTACTTGGAATAGTTATTTCATGCTACTGCTAAACTTTTTGTTTTCTAAAGGACTAATCTGACAGAATTTAGTAAATAAGACTCAAGGATACGCTGTTTAACCTCAATTTATGAATTAATGGAAAATGGCTTGTCAAACTCTGTGGGGTTGGTGGTTGGGGTTTTTCATTCGTTTGTTTTTTGTTTATCTGTGGGATTTTTTGTTTGTGTGTTTTTTTTTGAAGAGGTTACCATTTTATTCAATAAAACTGTCTGTATAAGTTTTAGGGGGTTGTACTTGAGTCCTTTTTTTTCCCTAGAAAATGTAGGACAGTCTTAAAGATTATAGTACAAACAAACAAAAAAAAACCTGAACCAAACAAACACAAAACCTCCCTCCAAAACCCCCCAAAAAGTCTCCCCAAAAAAACCCAAACAACCCAACAGATTTGAATGTAACTGGGCTTAAAACAGCTGAATGACACATCTAAAAGCTAGTGTCAGTTGAGCAATCATAGAATAGAGATTTTTGCTAGTGGGAGTCCTTCGGTTTCAGCAAGGATGAGGCTTAACAGCAATCAGTTGTTCTAGGAAAGTTGTTCTCTGCCTGCTTGATTGGATTTGAATTTGTGAACTATGAACTTGCTCAAGGGAGGATGTTCCCAGATGGAGTGCCTGATCTCAGCTCCTCAAATAACAGATCCTGCCCCTGTGGGTTTCAAGTTCTTAAGTGTTTCAAAGGCATCTGCCAGATTTTAATCTATCTCTTACTGATCTAAGTCTCTAGGAGGAGAGCTACTCACTTTCTTCAGGCCTATTGCAGAATATTTCTTGGATCTCTCCATAGCAGTGATTCTGCTCTGTGATTTTTGAACAAGCAGAAGGACCTTTTTTGACTCCTCTCATCCTTAAATAACAATGAAAGTATTTTATGTTGTAGACAAAGCTTTCTTAGGCAGAGGGGGAGACAAGTGTTAATCTAGATGGGAAAATTAATGAAGTTTTAGGGATACTAAAGGAGTGTAGATCTGTAATGTCTGAGCTAATTGGGAGAAAGATTGGTAGTGTGGCAAGTCTGTATGACTGAAACCTTAATAGTTTCCAGTTTGATGACTTTATGGAAGCTGATTTGTGAGGTGCTTGATGAGCTGGCAACTGGTTGGTATTATGTAATTGCAGCATTACAGCAGCATGCTTGTTAAGGGGGAGATACCACATGAAAAAGAAATTAGTTGAACATATTTGGAGAGCATGCTCTGTATTTTCAGACAGAGCTGAGTTCTGCTGTCCTCACAGCCTAAGATGTGGCTGTGCTTTGACATCCAGTGAAAAGTTGTATGAATGAGGTCTGGAACTTCATTACAGCAGTTGCTATGCTGAAACGCTGCTGTCACTGGCTACTTATCTAACCTGAACTGTGATCGTTATATTGCTTGTAGCAATTGCTGTCTCAAGGGCTCAAGTTGTCAAGTATTTCAGAAGAAAACCTTTAGGTATTGTGAAAATTAGCCAGCATCTCTAACTGGTTACCTAGTAAAGTGGAGCCTTGCTGCTTAAGTAGTTTACTCAAAGCCTCTGCTTAACACCTTCTTAGATTCTAGAAAAAGTTGTTCATAATCTCAATAGCTGTCCTTGTGAAATAATAGGATAACCTGAATTACTTTTATATTGGTTTGGGTAAGGACTCTGATTTCTGTTTGCTGCGATTCTATGATGTTAAGCTGCCTCTTCATTTTTGGACATCATCAATTGCATGGGCACAGTTCTGAAAGGCCATCTCTAAACTGAAGTGAGGTTAGAGTTACCAATGTGTTCTTTAGCACTGAGCTTGGATTTGAATGCTCTGTATTGATCACACTATTCAAAGCATTGTGGATTTTTTCATTTGAAGAGACTGGTTTTATTTTGCCATCTAAAAATTAAGGGAAATAAAATGTTACTTTTTTTTTTTCTATAAAAATTAAAGAACTTTGGTTTCTGTATTGTGGGGAATTTCTAAACGGGAGTAAAGCGGAGTTAGCCTTGGAGGATCTGGAGACTTGTCATTCCAAATATTGCATGGAAAATTATTTTAAATTATTATACAAATCAATTAAGGGCTTCACCACTGTAGGTGGGATTTGAATGTATTATCTGGGATTCAGTCCTACTACTAAGAATGCCCTGTGATCTTTATCTTTAATCATACATGTCTTTTTTTCATGTCTCGATCAGTGTCTTACCACTGAAACATAGTGGAACCATATAATTGTCAAGTTTAGCATTGGCATGTGTGTTCTCTTTAAGTTAACTGTTGTTTTATGCAAATGTTTTGGCAATTCCTAATGTTAGTATGGTGATTATTTCCTGAAGAGAAACAGGTGAAGCCAAAAGCAGATTGCAAGCTGACATTACCTTGCCCCAAAATGAAACTGTGTATCTGTTCAGCTGGCAGTGAGACAGATGTTCTTGGGATTTACAACTGCATCTCACAGCCACTGGGATTAAGAAGTACTTTTTTTTTTTTGCAGGACCTCAAATATCACTGAAGCAGCTGCCTGCATTGTCTATTCAGAAGCTGTGGGCAGCTGGAGTGGAATAGAGGTAGGGGTTATTCCAGCCAGGAGCACAAGGTGTTGGTCCAGGGTTTATGTCTGTTACTGGGCTTCTGTTTTGCTTGTGTCTCATTTATTTTTTTATTTTAATTTTGTTTGCCCAGAAAAGTTTGCTCAAGCTACTTCAAGGGCATTACTTAATTGATGGTGGTCTTATAATAGGATATTTTGATCTTTACTGAACCTGAAATGCATAGCTTTAAAGCCTACCATATCTAACTTGAAAAGACAGATTTTGCTGGAATGCCAAATGGAAATTTTAATAGGAAAGAAGCAAGGAAATTAAGAATTAAAGTTCTGATAGGGATTAAATTGAGAATCCTGTACGCTTTGTGTCTGTGCAGTGCTTTTGGTTAAGGAATTCACTTCTTGTTTATTCTTTGCTGAAAAACTGTGTTCCTGAACTTGTGTTTTCATTTTAAAATGAAGACATTTCTAAGAGATGTGAGAAAACCATTAATATACAAACAGAGAATATAAGTAATATATTTTTTTCTAACCCTATTGTAAGCTTGAATTAATACTGATTTAGGTTATGATCAGGTCATTTTAACTAGTGGTTTAAATCTGGGTGAAACTGTGCAGCATAGGTGAGCAGATTGACAATTTGTTGCTGTTAGAGGCAAGTCATTGCACTCCTTGGATTCTCCCTTGGTCCCAGCGGTATGGTTCTATGCCCATCACTCTGTTTCTTCTGATGATTCTTGAATTGATTCAGTTCACTAAGTTAGTAGAAAAATATTTACGTTTATGTCGGGCTGGGTTAGTCATCTTCAGGCTAATACTTGATACTGCTTATGGAGAGTCTTATAGAGCAAATACCGGAACAATCACAGGGCGTGTGTGGCAGTGAAGATGGCAGTACAGGGGCAGGAGACCTCTGTTTGAGAGGACAGAAGAGCTGGATACTGTGATAGAACTGCATGGGGGTGGTAATTAGATTGACCCAACTATGTTGCTTCCTTAACCCTAAATTTCTTGGGTTTTGTGGCAGGGTACTTCAAAATCCCTCATTCCAAATAAATGTCTGACTTCCATAGTTCAAGAGCCTGTAGGTCATGCTAGTGAGAGCTTTGAAGAAATGAAATGTGAGAAGACATCATGTAATAGAGAATAGATCGCTTAATAGAGTAATCAAACTTGCTTGTAGTGGTGTTAATCACAATGTAACTGTGTTTGTCTGTATTTGTATTGGTGGTGTGTGGTGTTTTTTGGGGTATGTGTGGTTTTGGGCTTTTGGGTGGTGTGTGGCTTTGTTTTTTTTTTTTTTTAATTGGTCCTGGACTACACTGGATATTGTCAGATGAAGCTGGGAGTTTTGGTGCTTTTACAGGTATAAGCTGGAGTTTTGGCCATGGAAGAGTTGTGTAATGGTTGCTTTTGGTACTGTGGTAAAATAAGTAATAAAAGAAAAGCAAAAATGACTTGGTAGAAAAATTAACAGCTTTGAGAATGAAAGCTTCAAGGCTTGTTACCACTTTCTTTCAAAAAGTTGCCCAATAATTGGAGAAACTGAAGACTGAGTGTGTGGGTTGGAGGTCTGTCTTTGCATGCTCAGGCTACATTCCTGATCCGCACAATTTGGGGATCAGGACCTCAGACTGCGTACTCGCTGCTGAGTCTGAAGCCAGCCTGACAGAGCAAGCAGGCTGTCCGGTATGAGCTTTTATGGGGGCATTGTCAAATTGGCAGTAGTTTGGGTTGGGCTGATGTGGGAAGTGCCCAGGTGTAACCTCCAAATCCTTGAGGACTGTTGCTCTTGCGTATGCGTTCAGCTGTTTCTGCATGAAGGAAACTTCTACAGGTTGGATGTTGACCTTTTCACAGCTTTTTCTTCCTGCTGCACCCCATTTGCCCAACATAAAGGAGCAGGAGTGGGAACAAGAGATTTGTCCTAGAAATGTTTGTCTGTCACCACCCTGTATTGAAATGTAACATGGCTGATTTCTTACTGATCTGAAAACAAGAGTGAGTTTATTTGTTGATCTTATACATGAGGAATTTTTTTTTTTTGCCACAAAAAAGGTTGTTTTGGGGATTTGTGTTTAACAAGGCCAGAACTGGGTCAAAATTAACACCTGGAAAGGAGGGAGCCTAAAGGCTTAACAGGAGTTTGTACTCAGTGATGCAGCAGCAGAATGATCTCAATATGACAGAACTTTGTCATACTTGCCAAGAGACATCAAGTTATTTAACCCAGACTGGAAGTACCAAATAGGACCTTTTACTTGTCTTTCACATTTTTGGCATAGTTTGTCTTTGATAATTGCTTAACAGCAGCAGATTCTATCACATGTCTTTGATTCAGATGTTTTTATTCCAAACTACTTTTTATTGGTATATAAAACTTACAGAAGGTGATAATACATGATTGGCAGTCTGTTTTCTTACCACCTTCTTGTACTATGGTGTTATATATAACAAATAATTTTTGAGAATGACACTGTCTTTTTGTGGCCTTTGCAAACTAGCAAAACCATTTCAGTTGTTATGGCCATGACGACGATGATAATTTTTAGTAACTTAATCTTAAGTCTTGTGTTTCGGCACAGTTTGTTTCAGTTTACGTACTGAAGAAAAGTGATTTCACAATGCAATTACTCTGTAAAACAGACCATTTTTTCCTGGCAAAATTAGAACATTATAATATATCCATGTACCAAGTAATTTACAGCCATTACGTCAAAATGTGGGGCTTATGTAGGTCAGCATAGCTTCAGTTGAGGCTGAAATTCTGGTACACCTAAAGAGTGAGTAACGAATGACCTCTTGAAGTTTTAAATAGCGCTTGGCACTGCTTTTGGGAGGGTTTATCAGCATTGGCATTCGTGCGGAGCCGGAGGAACAGCTGGAAGGAGCCCTGCCCAGCTGCCTGCAGTTGCTTGGGTGCGGCAGCCTGTCTTCAGTTCTGGCACAAAGTTCTGTTTCTGTACTGAAAACCTGAGGAACGTAAAATACCTAGGCTATTTAAATGGGGGAGTGTTGCAGGCGTGTAGTGCTGGCTAGTAATAGAAAACAGTAGCACGTACTCTTCCTGCTACGTTCAGCTATCTGTAACGCTACTGTCCTGCTCCGGAGCTTTATGTGAGAGAAGACCCTAACTCGGGAAAATACTGGAGCAATTTGTCTCATGCTGTGTTGTTTTCTGCCCTCATCTGCCATTAAGGGTGTGACTCCGTGTACTTTTTCCTCGGAAGTGGTGCTGCGAGTACAAATTCCTGCCCCGTGCTAGTGTTCACTGCCTCATTAGTTGTACTGATGGTGCTGGTCGTAGGGCTGCCCTATATGTACTGTAAATCTGATTAACCACAAAGTTACTGTGAGGTGCTGAATGGAGTTTGTTCCTTGTCACATAGAACAACTTCAACTGAGGATCTGGAGTATGCGCGCTTTCATTTGTGTTAGGACATGACCATGATTTGCGTCTTCTATGGGGCTGTTTGTGCTTGGACTTGTCTGTGCCCTGTTATGAACTCCCCTCTGACCATGCTCTAGCATCTCTGCTTGGACAGTGCGGCTTGAGACTCTGCTTTTTGGGGAGCGTAGGTGTGCATCGTGCGGCCGGTGATGTTTAGAAGGATGGCTCTGCTGTACTCGTAGGGTTTTCCCCTTGGTAGCATTATGTGGTTATGATGCTTTAGCACTGTCCTGTGAAGTTGCTGTGGCTTTTGCAGTTACTCTTGCAATTTATATTGTGGTTACCTGTCATGAGAGATTCTTCAGCTGTGTCCAAAGAATTTGTTGCCTCCATTATTCATCAGTTTAAAACAAAATTCTCCTTAAAGCAGCTCAGAGGTAAAATACCTGTCTCCAGCCTTCACTCTCTTATATTTGCATAAGAGATGTTTTCATTTGAAACGTAAAATGCAGGGGTGTGTGTGTTTTCATGATAAACTGGTTATAGAAATCGCATTTCACAACATTTACTGTACTTTTAAGCTAACTTTTCAAGTAATTTTGATGCCTTTGCAAATGGCAAGATGGTAAGATTTACATTATGTATTAAACACTTTACATCAGGGCCAAGTGGGGCAAGTAGTTACCTAACTGTTATCTGTGGTTAATAAAGGGAGCCTGAATGAAGTATTGAATAAATGAATGTGTGAGGTCTAGGGGTTTTTTCCAACTTTGATGCATTGGAAGTTTGTCAGGCTGAAATGAAAGTGGCATTGCTGCTAAGCTAGGCTCTGACCAAGTAACCGCACTTGCTGGGGAGCAGGTGAAGCACCGGGCTTTCTGCCGCTCTCCGGTACCGCAGGGGAGCCTGCCCTTGGTAGCAGCCCAGGGAGAGGAGGATGCCGCAACCTCTCTGCTTGTGGGAAGTGTTGGGAAGCACTGCCATACAGCAAACTCCTTCTCTTCCCTTGTATTTCCTTTCCCTGTGGCCTTTATGGGCATCTCCTTCAGCAGAGCATAGGAGCTGAAATTGTTAAAGGAGTTGAAAATGTTGTCTTGGTCCTTCCGCTGCGCTTTAGGTAGCTCTGTAGCCTTACGCCTTTGTGTTGCCATCCAGTCCCTAGCATGAAGCAGGACCGGGGGGGAAAGCCCTGCCATATTTCTGTCTACCACAGTGTGCTTGCTGGGAAAACTAGTTTAGTGATAATTATAGTATAATTTCAGTATATTCCCTCACTAACGGAGTATGCTTTTCAGAAGGTGAAAACATGAACAGGAAATTAAATAGAGCAAGACAGCCAAACCTTGAATCTAGCTGTTTATATCTTCACAACCTAGTATGGTATTGCTTTGATATTATTTGATATTAGTGATTCATGTTTGTAGAAATGCTTATTTGTAAAATTTGTTAGGCTTTTCTGGCAACCTTGAGCTAAAATGTGAGAGAGTGAGTTAGTCAATGTGAGAATGTATGGCTGGAGGATCTTGTCATGCAAAGAGGCTGTTAACATCATTGGCATTCTGGACTCAAGCCGGCTTTTACTGTTGTCTCTGATGGAGTTCAGCTGTTTTAAGGTCTAAAGACATGATGGATAGTAGTGCCTGAAGATAAATAAATGATGTGAAACTCTTTTGCGGGGTGCTACATTGCGATAGCAAAACCAAAATTAAAAAAAATTGAGTATGTTGTCTTAGGCATTCCCTTTAATAGAAAAAAACCAGGCCAAACCAAAAATACCTAAACAATAATGGGGTAAAATCAAAATATAGTATAGAGTTTAATTCCAGATAATACATAGTCAAAAACTGATGCAAGAAGCCTCAAACTAGCCCAATATAATAATTTGGGATTAATTTATTTGGGGTAATTATTGTTATGGTATAGCCAGGAAGTAACTAGCAAAATAGATTTTAAGTGGTATGTATGCAAAAAAACCTGTTGTTTTTGAGAGCCAGATAAAAAAAGACTATTCCATAACATGACTATTGAAAAGTTTATTTACACATGCATTTAAGTTGTGGAAAAATGACTTAATGGGAAAAATTACGTGCTGTAGGGCTACTTTGTCTTGTAGAGTGTGTTGCTTGTAGAACGGCTGTGCTCTGAGAGAAGAGCTCAACAGTTCTGATGAAGAAAACACATTAAGCATAAAAATATGGCATTTTCTCCTAAAAGCAAACTCCACTTTTAAGCACTGTGATTAAAAAAAACCAAACCAAAACAACCCCCCCAAAACTCCAAAGATAGGCATTTAAGATATGTATGTTTCTTAAAAATCACCCATGGTTCCAGTTGTTTTCCTGGCCAACACTGTTCTTACTGACAAAAAAGCATAAGAGAGTTGGCCTTGAAAGTTGAGATTTTTTTTGTGTGTGTGTAAACTTATGGAGATCATACTGCTACTTAATATTCCTAGCCACTTGCCTGGATTAAACTCTAGCCGCATTTAAGCGAGTGCTCAGTGTGTGTCAATTTAGAAGCAGCAAAAAAGGTTAAATGTTAGCTCTAGTTCTCATCTTTAATATATAGCATTGGATAAGATGTTCTTGAAAGCTGATCCTCTTTTACATGAGGACTTCTCGCTTGTGTGAGAGACTTCTCTCAAGAGATGTTCTATGGTGAAGAATTAACAAAGACTCATTCTGCATATCCCTGGCAATAGTGAGAAAGACTAGGTGGAATGAGCTTAATTTAATTCTTTTTTTTTTTTTTCTTTCTGAGACACTACTGCAGTTGTATTGGATCCTTAGAACAGAGTAATTGTAGCTACGAGCTTAAAATGCTTAACGTCCTAAATTTGGTTTATTGATATTTTTAGAAAAATGAAACAAAAAAGCCTTTCAGAAGTGCTTCATGGTCTCTGGAAATGACACTTAGAGCCATAACTTTTAAGTAATCTTCTGTATAATTTAGTTCTGCACATGGGATTCTTTTATTACTCTTAAGGTACGTATTTAGTAGTGATTAATTCAGATTGTAAAGAGCAAAAAAAACATTTTACCTGTAAGCAGGTAAAATGTTCTTTGATCCCATATTACTTGATCTTTTTTAATTTTTATACATTGTTTCATGTTTACTGGCTTGAAGACTCTTTACCCCTGAAATGCACAGGCTGATGTGATTAATGGTGAGTGAATGGACACGTGCAGACACCCCCTCCCTCTCTCCACCCCTGACTACAAATACTACTATCAGCCACAGCACCAGTGCTTAATTTTGAAATGCTTTACTGAGCTTTCTCCTTAGTGCTTTTATGTCCATTCCTTCCTCTCCTCCAAGTCTCTTCATGAACATGTATGCCCAGGATCATTGTCCATGGGTCTTGTATGTTGAGGTAGTCAAAATCTAGTTTGGTTGCACAGTCATGTCGCCTCATCTTTCTGCAACACCGGTACATTGACTTCGACTTGCTGTGTGTTTGTCCAGAGTGATGCTAAGCTTGTTTTATGCAAGAGGATCGGACTTGTGTGACTACCAAGTCTGTCTTTTGCTTGTTACAGGAGCTAAATCCTAGTAACAAGACTCGTGCGGGAGGAAGACTGTTAATGATGTGAGCATCTGAACAGAATTACAGATATATCTCTTTTTTATTTTTAGAAGTTTTTACCAAATGCCAAATATAGTTATCTAATTTTTTGATGGCTTAGTTTGGATCTGGGTCCATGGCAATGTGACAAGGAAAAGAATCAGCTTAGTTGAAGCTGTTGCTTCCTGCAAAATGAAGACTTCATTGGCAAGGTCAACATTGCTCAGCTTTATCCACCTTTTTGCCCCAAACTCGTGAAAGATGCAGGCAGCAGAGGGGCCAGGACCTGTGGCCTGTGGAGATTTATGGACACAGGGCTCCAGAGCTAACGTGCTCAGTGGGTAAAGAGAGAGCTGGTGGCTGCAGGCTTCCCCTAAACAGGAATTTGCAAGAGATCTGTAGAGATTCCATTCAAGGCAGAAAATATGCTTATTTTCACTTTAAAATTTCAAGGGAGAAGGAAGTAGTTTGTATTCCCACTCCGAGTAGAGTTCCAGGAAGGAGTATCAGACCACAGTTGGGCATTGTATTCCTTTGGTCCCCTAACAACACAGACAGGAGAGCGTTCAGCTCTGGGTCCTGGCTGGTGGGGATTTAGTGTTGTTATGACCAAGAGAGCTGAAAATGCATGTGCAGCAGTGTTGCTGTGCCTACCGTATTATTTCACCAGGCTATTTGCAAGCTCATCATGTCCTAAAGTGTGACCGGGGTGGACACAACTAAACAAAATGATTTCATTAATTGTGTATATTCCCTTTTAAATGTTCAGCTGGTAATTTCTCATGATCAAATGTGTTTGTAGTGTCTTAGTATGATAAACATACATCTTCTGTAACACTTTGAAAAGTCACCGTTAGCTGCTTTGACATTTAAATTAGTAGTAATATGATGGACATATTTGGTACTGAAGTCAATATTGTAAGTAGTTTCACAGGGTTTCTATGCAACTGAGTATAAATGTTGTACCAATTCTTTAATGTGCTGTTATTTTATTATACCCTAGGTTGTTGGTTGCCCTTTATGCTATGTCATCTTGATCAGTTTCCTGGGGAACATCTAATACTTCACTCAATGTTTAAGGCACAGCAGTTACAGTAAGATGGTATATGAAGCAATAAATGGCTTTTGAGGGTGGTTAAATGTCAAAGCAGTGATGAGGCTGTTAAATGAGAGAACTGTTTGTAAAAGTGGTTTTTTTGGGGAAACATTTTTCTATTTTGCTCTAGATAGGAAATAAAACTAGTAAGTGGAAATATGAGAAAGAACATTAAACTTACTTTACATTGAGAACGTTTCACTTTGCCACACGCTAAGTGTCTCTACTTTGCACGTGAACTGATTGTGAAAGTCTGTCTTGAAGGATTTGGCAGCATGGCAGAGGAGTCATCTTATCCAAACCACAAAAGGTCAAATGTGTAAGGCTCTGTGTTAGCATTGTATACGCATCTGTGGGCAGGTGGGTACTTTACATGTGTCCTTGTAGTGTTTTGTGGACGTACGTCCTTCTCTTTACACACAATTGAAAGATATAGATAGATAGATTGGAAACAGGTTTTTGAAATTGGATTACCACTTATTTCAATGTCGGTAAGGAAAAAAGAGTGTTGTATGTGGCTTTTTTTGGGAGGGGGCGGGGGGAAGGGATACTGTGACTGGAATTGCGCTTAGACATTTGTGATGTACACTGGAAAGTTTTTGATTCACTGTTGGAAATGAGTGCTAAAACTATGGCATCTAGGGATTATTTTTTTTCCTTTTCTTTTTGAGCCCAGTAATAACAGCTTCGAGTCGGAATATGAAGCCTAGGTGAAGGTTAAACTTGCCTCCGAAAGGTGTTTTTAGGCTGTTATGTTGCAATAAACATTGACATTACCAGAACATCGTACAGCTTCATCATATTTAATCCAGTGCTTTCAACTGCACCTTTCTTTTAATAATGGCCATGAATGTATTTTAATTTTGTTCTGAAAATACTTTGGGGAAAGTTAATTACTGTTATCTGTAATTGACTGTTTGAAATAACTGTTTCAGAAACTTGAAGCTGTCTTTTTGTGACCAAAGAAGAAGGAAAATGCAGAAGGGCAAGATAAAGGCTATTATGTCCTATGCTTTCTCAGTGAGCATGCAGTAAAATTGTTGCTGGTTACCAGTGAGCTTTTAGCATATTTTATGTAAAGACCTGTAAGTGCAGTATGAACTAACAACTTAAAGTCAATGTCAAATTTGTTGCTTTGTTTCTTTTTCCCAGGAAACCAATACATTTGTGATTAGTCTTGAAAACAATTCTTATTTGTGGTGAGATAAGTTTAACCTAATCCTGCATAGTATGCCATCAAATTTACAGTCAGTGTTTGTTTATAGACAGTTTTGTAAGCAAACTGTGGCTTCTTAATTGGACTATTCAAATGCACAGACTCTTTTGAGACTCTGTATAAGTACCTTGTATGTAAAGCTTGAGGATGACCTGCTGAATTCTAGCAGACCAAGTCTGCTAGAATTGGTCTCGCTGAAGGAGGTTGCACAGCATTACTTAGCAAATGTGTCACAGGTTTAAAACTTTTACTACAAGTTACGATAGGATTCTTGCAATAGTTCAAATTGTGTTTTGTAGCCAAGCTTAAATTTTCAGAGGTAAAAATGAAAGGAATTTCTGTAGTTTCTTTGTAGGAGCTCTTTAGTCATATATATTGTCCTTTTGGATGCATTAAATGTATCTGTGTTGTATGCTTTCTACATATTGACAAGTGTTTCCAAACATAGTTTTACTGGGGATTTTTTATTTTTGTGTTCTTTAGTAGTTGTTGTAGGGGTACAGCAAGCTAGAAGAATGGCTTTTCTAGAGGGTTATTTAAAATAAAATCGAAGATAACGCCAAAAAAATTGAGGAAATTCTAAGAAAAGTAGAAGTGGACAGATTGGCAAATGTAATATACTAAAGGAATTGATACAAATTCATTAAACACAATTATCTGTTGTTTGTAAGAGTTTCTGGACAAGGCTAGTAGAAGCCTGGAGGAGAAGCATGATGAAGCATGACAATGCTTGCCCTGGTCTTAAAGAATTCCATGTTCATTTGCCTTTGTTTGCCATCAAGCATACTGTGCTATCTGGGCCTTTGTGCAGATGCAGCAATTATTGTGTAGTTTATTTATTTAAGCATTTTCAAAATTTAATTTTCCAAGTTCTGTTGAGATGTAAATGTTCTTTCTCTGTCAAAGAAATCTGGTTAGGAAATTAACAGTTTGAATTTTTCTAAGATACTGACATAATTGGGGTGAAAAGCAATATTGTTTCCCTGGAAGATAGCTAAGATTTCAAAATATTTCTATTCTTGCCTGTTTTCTTTACTAGACAGCATTTTTGGTGTAATATGTCTACAATTTGGACAAATTTAGAAGCCAATTGAGACAATTGTCTCTGTGATGGTAAAATCTGACATTCATTTTTTAATTAGTAGCCAAAGATAGCCTTGTGCAAGAGCTTTACTTTTTTCCTCAACTCCATATGGTGGAAGTGAAAGGAAACAGGTGTTTGTTTGGTGTTTTTTTTTTTTAATGTGACTTTCTAAAAAACCATATCTGCTTCCAAAGAGCAAGCATTTCTTTGTCTTTTGAGTATCTGTTAACTTTTACCTCCGTGACTCCTTTCTTTGTTTCTTCTTCCATATGCTTCGCTGGGGAAGATTTTCCACCTCTGTCAACTACTTTTATTTAAGAATCTTCAGTAAAATTGTTTTCATCAGTCTGTTTAAAGACAAACTAGAGAGAAAACTGATGCTCTGTTTTCACCTACGTGCAGGATGGACTATTCTAAATTGTCTTATTAATGTTTGAAGTAAAAATAACCAGGTCAGTTGCCCAACATCCACTTAGTGGATGTATCAACAAGTATCAACACGTATCTTTTTATCTTCTTTTCTGTAAAGTGTGTTTTAAGTTTTCCTCAATAACCATTAAGGGAACCTTCTGAACATCTGCAATGACATTTTCAGTTCAGAATACTAGCCTGGAAATAAGTTGATAGGTTTCTAGCTGAAGTTTTGGACAACTCTGAGTTGAACTAGTTGACCTACTGGATTTTCTGGAAGATAGCTCTTTTTTTACTATTTATAAATATTTTTTTTCACTTAGTTTACTTTAGCAAAAGTTTTTGGTTTGTTTTGGGTTTTGGTGGGTGGGGTTTAGGGTGGTGCTTTTTTTGTTTTGGTTGTTGTTTTGGTGTGGCAGGGTTTTTTTTTTAATCCAGGTTTTCTTTTGTAAGAGTCACGATGTTTTTCCCTTAAAACCGTAACTCTGCATGTAATGTTACTTTAGGAAATGCAATAGTTCTTTGCAACTTGAAAGTTAAATTTGTTTGTGTCACTATAAATGTACTACTAAATAACTTTACATGGGAACTGCTTCGCAGTCTTGTAATGAAGTCATTTATAACACCACAAACTTAACTGTATCTATTGGAAGTAAAAGCACTAATTGTTTAGCTGTCTTTTTCCAATGAGTATAAAACCCTGAATTTCCTTAATTAGTAGATCGTTTTGAACAAAGCCTCTGTGTTTAAAGTGGAATGCTTTAAGAAGATGAAAGTTGTAATTTAGGTTTTTGTTAAGATTATGAATACCTGTGTGGTGAATCAGTGGTTTGAATATTTTTATTATGATTCCAGGAAGGATATTTGTTTTAAGGCATGTTAGGGCTTGTCACTTATCACTAATTTTAACAATCAATTTTATGCTTGCTGTTTATAGCCAGCATGTGGTACTGTGGATCCTGCTTTCTACACCATATTGAGGCACAGAAAATGTATTGAAATAATAGTTAAATGTAAATAAAGAAATATTTAGGGCCTGTTGATGCTGTAATCAGCAGACGGCTTCTGGATAATTGCATTTGAGTAAACTAACCTTATAATGCCTCTATTGTTTTTGCTTCTGCTTTGAGTGTAGAACATGGCACTTCAATATTTGAGAATATGGAAGTTTGTGCAGGTGGACTTTTTTGTTCTTGTCTTTAAATAGCAATTGCATAGCTGGAGTTTGCTGTCGTGGGCTGGGGCTGAATTTTGTGGTTTTCTTTTTTAAATATAATTTGATTTTTGTAAAGTGCAGAAAGAAAAGGTTGTATTTGCAGAGAGAAGGTGGATAGGTCTAAGTACAGATAAAAGGTTGCTTTAATGTATTTACTCATCACTATTTAAAAAAGAATTTCTGGTAAATAGGTTAGAAAGGCCAGTGCTACTCTCTGATAGATATATTTGAAAACTTTATTTGTACTGCACATCAAGTCACTAAATTTAGTTTGAATTTAAATGTGCTATGATGTGCCTGCTCAAATAAGCATGTACCCTTCTTGCTCACACATTCTTACCTATCGGTCTTTCTTTCCTAACTGTTAAAGATACCTTTCCTAAATTTTTTTTCTGTGGGCTCATTGCTCCTATTCTCTTTTTGTGCGTGTTACTCTGAACAATGATGGCGATGGTGTATCTGTGATGATGTGAGAACATAATCAAGATCAGTAGTTGGAGGCTATGGAGTTTATTAGACCAAGTGACACAGCTGAGAAGAGACAAACACTGGATCACAAATGTCTTTGTTAAGCTGTGAAATCAAAACATCAGTTTTCAAAGCTAAATAGAAGGTGAAGACTGTTGCTCAGAGTTCAATTAAGTAGAGATCAATTTTACCATCTCAGAAAGGAAGGGTAGCTCCTAGGAGGGCAGGCGGGAGAAGAGTAGACAGGGTGTTCTTGGTGGAGGGGAGAGGTGAGAAAGTAGCTGCCTCCTAAGGGAAAGATGCAGGCAGTTTATAGCTGCTGGAATGTGATGAGTTGGCTGTGGAGGGAGAGATCGTACTGAGCCCATAATTTTTATTTTATGGCCCATTGGATGTATTTGGTATCTAGCAGAGTTATGAATTCTAGCTGTTATGTCAGTTTAGTTGCCTGTAAAACTGCATCCTCTGTTCCAAAGCTCGTATTTGAGAAGTGGTGTGTAGGTTTCCCTTGAGGATGGCCTGAGAGATTAGAGATGAAGCAGCTGTTTTATGAGGAGTGTCCTTCTACTGGTATCTGCCTGGTGTTGTCCGCATGAATGTTACTTTATTTAAAATATTTGTTCATGCTTAGTTGCCATTCGTAAAATATCCTAAAAAAGGAATACATGATGTTCTAGTAAAGCAAGAAACATTCTTTTGAGCTGAAGTATTTGTTTTTCAAAATCTATATACAAAACTTGCTTATTAAGAATAAGTGAGATGGGCTTAATATTTGTGAAATGCCACCATTTCCTTTGGTATTTAACTGACTAAAAATTACTCTTGCTGCTTACAATGTTTGTCGTCTTATTCCCAAGCGTCTAACTGGTACAATTTGTCACATGAATACTTTACTAGGTCCTGTTTAGTGAGAGCTCCTGAGATGTAATCAGAAAGTCAGTACCATGTCTGAAATAAAATAATGCTGTTAATCAGTGGGGAAGGGGGATGTTTTTCTTTTTCAGACTAAAATTCATGAGGTTTATTAAGTCTGTCTCATTTCACAGAGTACGATGTAAGCTTCTGAAATTGAGAGCTTATAACCTAGGTGATTTTCCTCTGGGTACCCACACATGAGTTGCTCACTCTGCCTTTTATGTCCAGTGACTTATTGATTGTAAGGGAGTATGAGAAGAAAAGTTTCTCTGGGAGGAAAAAAACTCCTCATCTTTCTTTGGCGTGGCTGTAACAGGCTTGGGTTTCTATGTGGTCTGGGTTTGTGTCTTTTTTTTTTTTTCTCAAACATAAAATATAGCAGATATGCATATCTAGGACCTAATTTTGCTGCTTTTACAAAGAACACAGACATGCCTGGTCCTGGCATGGATGCTGGGGCAGGCTAAAGGCAGAGCTGTACTCTGGCATACCTTGTTACGTCCCCTTTGAGCCTCGGACTGATCGGGATGGCTGCCATTCCTTTAGCTGCAAAAAAAAGAGAGGAGAGGACAAACAAATGCTGGAGGAGGAGTGAGGAAGTTAAAATGAAGAAGCTTAAAAAAGAATTAAAAGGCTTGTCTTATTTGACTCTCTGTTTAGAAGTTAGAATTCCTTAACTGACGTTGGGTGAGGGCTCTGTGGAGACCATTTACAGATCTGCTAGGAGTTCTTTTGATCCTCTTAGGGACTCCAGCTAGTCTCACAACACCCATCTCTCAGCACACTGAGGCTCGAGCACCTTGAAAAATACTCTGTTTGCTGCTTTCATAATCACTGTGCAGAAGATTAAAGCTCAGAGTCAGGGGGCGGGGAATCATAGCTTGCTTTCAAATAAAAGTGAACATCACTATGGGCAGTCAAGGAATCAGAAGAGCAGGAGCTATCTTTACAATACATACACTGGATATATTAGCGCTTACAGTTTATAAATTAAAATATTCAAACCACTTAATTTTTGCAATGTTTTTGTTGCAATTTTTTATTCTAAGGTTGTGGGAGAAGTTGAGAGCATAGAGTGAATTTTGGATTGACTTTTCACTTTAGGAAAACTTTCAGGGGAAAACATGACTTAGATTGAAAGAAAGGTACTATGAAGAAAGGTATTTTTTTTATGAAGAATGAAAAGTCCATCCTGAGGCTGTCTCTTTGGAGTTCTGTTGATCACGAAGCTAAGTCTTGAATAAAGTGTCGTCCTCTGCAACAGTAATTTGTACAACATATTACTTGTTGGAGGCCCACCAGTGGAATGCAATTTCATCTTGTTTTTCTCTGCACTTGAAATATCTTTTAAATACCATGTTTTTTGCTGCAACATGTGTTGTAATTTATGATGTTCATATTTTAAATGTATTTGAATAACTGCACATGCTGTTTGTGCATCATTTAAATCAATGAATGATCTGTATGATCCCTGGAAACATCTTTCACTTCCAAGAGTGCATGCAAAATGATTATATAAGCAACAGTATTCATTTACTTTATATACACTTACATCCTTCATTTGCCTTTCAGTGTAGGTTTTTTCCACCTTCTGATACAAATAATCACTACCTTGTGATAGGAGCAGCGAAGTCTAGCATGGATAACTAGTTGAATAAAATACAAGGTCTAGGAACTATGACGGCTT
>NW_009625936.1:0-4647 GCF_000690535.1 Cariama cristata | reverse complement strand
GAGGCTGGTACTGTCATCTGTGTGTAAACAGCAAGAAAAAGGTAAGCAATGAGGCAAGAAAGTCCGATACTAACTTACTGAATAGTTAAGATGAGGGGTCAAGTATGAGTAATTGTAGAATGACTGTAGAAGTCTAAATCATTAGGCGATAAAGTAGCAGATAAAATTTGATATGGATAAAAGTTGAAGTTACACATGTGAAGAAAAATATTTAAAACTTCCAATCCAAACAATGGGCTTTGCACTAATTTCTCCCCCCATGGCCCCCCAGAATGAGATCTGTAGAGAGTTACAGTTGCATGGAAAGACCAGATGGACTATCAGTTGTGGTCAAAAAGTAAATTGAACATTAGGAGTTGTTGGGAAAGGAGAGAACAAAGCAGAGAACTCTGTCTGGAAAGATCCACCATGCAGTTCAGTTCCCCTCATTTTATAGGATATAGAGGAGCTGGGAAAGTTTCAGAGAAAGGGCTGTTAGAGTCATTAGGACAAGGAATGAAGACGATGAAACTCTTCAGCCTGGAAAAGAGATGATGACTAAGGTGGTCTCTGATAGTAAAATCTCTGCAAAATCATGATCGACTTGAAGAAGGAGATAGAGGTTAACAGTTCATTGCTTATTCCAGTGCAAGGAATCAGGATTTTACCCTAATTTAGCTGGGACTGCTAGGGAGTCAAGGAAGTTGTTATGGCTGTGAGCTAAATGTATAATACCCAGCACACACTCCTTTCCCTCCTCTCTTCCTTACTCATGAACTCTCTTTATCAGTCTTCCATGCCTGTCATATTTTCAGGAATGCCAACAGCAACCATTTCTGCTTGCCAGGAGTCTTTCTTTAGACACTTGTGTTGCTAAATTAGTTTCAGCATGGATTTAAGAGCATGAGACTCAGTGGAACCCAGAAAATGTGTTTATTTCTCACCTTCTTAACTCCAGGGGCTGCACAGCCCAAGCTCAGACTCTGTGTCAGGGAACCATTGTTCCCAGTTGTCTACTCAGCTCCTGGGGTTTTGTCCGCTTCCTTTTTACTTGCGTACTAAAATATACTGATATTCCTGGCAATGGTCTTCCCTCCACGCCACCCTGGCGTGGCTATCGCAAGCAGGACTTGGTATTGCCGATTGGGGCTGTTCCAGTGGTTCCCTGGTGCCCTCATTCTAGGAGTCCTCCATCACGTTTGTTCTTCTCGATACCAAGGGGAACATCGTAGCAACAGAGCGCAATAATTGTCATCATACCCTGGTTCTTCAATCCTTTGACAATCAGAGCTGGTAAATATCTTGCTCGGCAGAGTTTGCCAGAGGAGTAGCAGATCTATATGTATGTCCCCTTTCCACTGAGATCAATTCGGGCCTGGCTACTGATCCTTGAAATGCTTCTATTTTTGCACTTTGTTGCAGTTCAAGTCAAATGGCCCGAACTGTCCTAGTGTTAAATATGTTGTTCCTTTTGACTGGGTCCTGCCAACACAATATTGTTTAGGCTGAAATTGGTACTGAATAGAAATGACCAAATAAAGCTTGTTAACCATTTAGGTAAGACTCTTTTTTTCTCATGCAGGCAGTGCAATGAGTACATCCGTTGACTTTTTTTTTTAAATAGTTTACTCACAACTGGAAATTGTTACTTAAAAGGAAATCATAATATGGTGGCTACCAATAAAATTATTTTATGCATCCTAAGTATCCAGAGAAACTCGTCATCTATTAGTCAACTGTACCAAAACCAGTAAAACACTTCTTTTCTCGAACACTTTAATGGAATATCTTTTTCTTCCTCTAGCAGAAAATAAAATTGCATTCTTCTGAAATCTTCTGCAAGCTAGATTCTACCTTGCAGAGGTGCCTCCCTGCATCAATGAGGCATGATGAACTTAGCAGGGAGTTTGTCCCCAAGGAGCAGCTGGTGGTCTTCCCATTGTTCTCACTCCTTGGACTTCCTGAATGAAAGGTGTAATTTATCAGGTTTTTTATCTGATTTTTTTTTTTTCAAATGGGAGAGATATAAGGTCTTGTGACTCAAATTAACTTCAAGGAAATTTGGATTATATCTCTTTCACAAGGGTGGTATTGCCATCTCAAGATTTAAGAAGTTATGATCCTGAAAAATTAAGAGTTTTGCTTAAAAATCACGCATGTCGTCTTAAAAAGCAACAAAAAGATCTTTGGAAAGCTTATGATATTGTGGCTCCGGGAACTGAGAGTTACTGAAAGTTATGCCAGATCTTGTGACACTTGCAATAAAATGGTAAAAATCGGCAGAATTCTTACCAGTGGAAAGAAACATCCTTCGTTGTCCATGTTTAAATATCCAAAGATAATGCATTTTACAAACACACAATTCTTTGAACAATAATGTTTTTGTATTCTGCCTTCCTTACTTCCCTGGTACTGCTGAAACTGGTAAAAGCTGTAATTAAGCTGTCATACCTAATTTTAAAATACAGTTAACATTTAATTCTTATTTTAAGCTTTTTTGGAAGTTAAAAGGCAATATATTGGGAACTGAGCCAGAGATTAATAGCATGTTTTTTAAATGACAGCCAAAAACTATAGAACGTAGAGGCAGAATTTTTAAAAAGCATATTATCTGAGGTATGTGTTGTGATACAGCGCTGGCGTCTTACACCAAAATATAGCTGAAAAACTTAACTAATTCATATCTGAACTGTATATAATTAACTTTTTAGGTAGGAAGGGTAATTTGAGATTTTTTTCAGGCAGTGTGTAGAATGTAGAAAAGTGTTTAATTTTCACTTTTAAATTATGCTTGGGCATAATAAACTGAGTGAGTGTGGGGTGTGAATTAAAAGAATGTGTATTTGTACATTATTATTATTACTACTAATGCATTTTGAAACTGAAAAGAAAATTACTATTGGTTAGGTGTCACGTTTGTTAAAGGTAGCAGTCTATTAAAAATATTTGTCTGTTCTGCAGTGATGTAAGTCAGCATTTTCCAGAGTGAATGCAGATTAGCGGTATTATGTTGTCAGCTTGAAATTGGTATCTGGTAGCATTGCGTGATGGATTAATCACAGTGGGTAGCGCATTTTTTTAAAAGACGATTTGAGTATCTTTCAGTGAGCTGACAGTTGGTAAAGGTGGTTGCAATGAACTATCAGGTTACAGCTTCTCCGGAATAATTGAAGCATCTCATCAGATGCCCAGGAAGCATTTTTTTCCTTATCGCGCAGCTTGAGTCGTAGGCTTTGTGTTACTTAATAGATGCAGGGTGGGAATATTAACATGGCAGAAGAATATATAATATTAAAGGAGATATCAGATTGTTGAATACTGCTTGCCAACATTTAAATGGGCGTTTTTAATTCCGCAAATTATATGCTTGTGCGTGTCATGCAGTCATTTGTTAATACCTCAAAATTAGAACAGTGTATTTTGCTCTATTTGGTAATGGATGTATTGCTGCAGAAATACACTGAAATAAATTTAAGACTATTAGCTTTTCTATCTGTGAATGAAATTACCCTGGCAAATTGTGTTGTGTTTTTCTTGTTCATATATGTAAAAAAGCTGTGCTTCAACTGTGGAGCGATGAACCTTATCTGTGCTAACATTGAAATAGCAAACGTAGGTGGTAATGTTTATAGCATAGTCAAAAGGACGACCTGAGCACATGCATACATTATGGAGCTAGTATCAATCTGACGAGCTCCTTTGCCAGTACTGGTGAAGGTGTCAAAACTCAGGATTGTAGGCAAGTTGTACAGCTTGTATATTTTAATGCCATGAGGACTTTGCTGCTATTGGCATCAGAGCTAGTTAGGTTAATGCTAGGCTGTCATTAATACCATTACGTGTTGCGTACGCATGGCAGACCTTTGGTCGTGCTGTAGGCCTGCCAAGAGACAGCGACCATATCATCACGCCTGTTCACTGTCTTCTAGCTCTTCTCCCGGAAAGCCAGCCTTTGGTAGGAGTCTGAGGACACTGAGATTTTTCTGAGCCAGGTTTACACAGCTGGGATGTAGGTACGTGGTGAAACTTGGGAAGAGTCCCTCACGAGGAGTGGGCACTTCACTTGGCTTTCCATTCTTGCAAATTAGGCTCTTAGTCTGCGTATCACTGAAAGCAGCCTTGTAGGTGCCCAAATACCTGGTGTCTCAGGTTTCCTCAGTCACCAGTCTAAGGCTTCCAGTGAAGGCATTAGATATGTCTTCTCATAAGTGGTAGGCAGTGATGACTTTGCAGTTTGGAGGAGAGATGTTATGGGTTCAAAATAATTTGATAAACTTCACCAGTCTCTTCAGGCAAACTCCTCTATCGCAAATACTTTCTTTAATAGCAAGCAAGAACTGAAGCCAATTCTTATCATTCACATTTTGAAAGTATTTTCATTTTTTTTGTTCCCTAGCATAGTCTTTTGTGTTACTTCTGTGTGACTATAATGTTGTCCATTTTAGTTATGTTCTGTTACTTGTCTATACCTGTCTATAAAATTTCTGTCTTTAACTTGTTTTTATCATAGGAATACTTATAAGTGCAGGCAGAAAATAACTGATTTGAAAAGCATGGTAAGTAGATTGGTGTGTGTAGCATTCTTATTCTCTAAGGCTTTTAATTTAATTATTTCAAGTTTGCAAAAATAAGCTTTTAAAAAAAAAAACACTGTGAAATTCTCACCCT
>NW_009625935.1:51258-91627 GCF_000690535.1 Cariama cristata | reverse complement strand
CCCTCTACAACTACCTGAAAGGAGGTTGAGATGCGGTGGGGGTCAGTCTCTTCTCCCTGCTAACTAGCAATAGGACAAGAGGAAATGGTCTCAAGTTGTGCCGGGGAGGTTCAGGTTGGATATTAGGAAGAACTTCTTCACTGTTAGAGTTGTTAGGCATTGGAAGGGGCTCCCCCGGGAGGTGGTGGAGTCACCATCCCTGGATGTGTCCAAAAAACATTCAGATGTGGCGCTTCGAGATGTCGTTTAGTGGGCATGGTGGCATTGGGTAGAAGGTTGGACTTGATGATCTTTGAGGTCTCTTCCAACCATAACGATTCTATGATATGGTAGCCCTATGCATGACACAGGAGGAGTGTAGGGGAGAAGTTCTTTACACAGTGAGCCCTGTTTTCAGCTGGGAGGTGGCAATAACAGCTCTGAGGAGACTTCCACGCCTGCTGTGTCCCAGCTGAAATACAGGATTGGTTGCATCCTAATCTGGGCATCTGATGAGAATCAAGCCCAGGTTAAATAATGACACACACAAGAATGTTGTAAAAACATTTATGAGGAAAAGCCACGAACTCACTCTGTTCATTTCACAGACTGAGAGATGTGTAGGTTTCTATCAAAAGCAATTTTTTGTAAGGACTGAATAAAATCTTATATATTCTTGCCTGGTTTATCTGAAGACTTCTAAAGAACTTCTTTGCTTTTTAACTATTAGTCGAAGTGGCTATCTGAAATCTTTTATATAAATTAGGGAAGCAATTTCTGTTACTTGTGATCTGTAAGTATTTAGTAAGTCAGCCATGCTATCCTTGGAGATAGGCTAATTACCTTTTTTGCATAAGTTACTTCATCATACTTGTCATTTCTATGACAAGTTACATTTCTAGAAATCCTTGTAAACTGACTAGTGTTTTTGCGAATCACATTTTGCGAATCACATTTTGCTGAAATAAATGTCATGTATGGACTATTAACAGAATGTTTGTTCTTATTATTTGGAATTTGTGGTTTGAAGATTGTTCTATTATTATTCTGTTTCTTGTCTGGAAGTTTTTTAACAGCAGAACTAGCAGGCAGTAATGAATAATCTTGTTTATGGGTGAATACTGTCCCAGTCTGCCAAGCAAAGAACAGGAGTTCTTCTAAAAAATAATGAAGAATCTGGTACAAATTATAGAAAAGACCAAATTATTATAGTGCAAAATATATATATATAAAATACTGCAAAGTAGCCATCAGTTACCAGAAAAAAAGTGTGGCAGTTCCTTCAGTGTGGTAGTAACTTTAGAATTGCACGGAATACCTATAGAAAATACATTATATCCATTAAAATTATTTAGTCAGTACTTAACAGAGAGGTAAGAATAATGATTCAGAATTTGCACACTATTGAAACTTTGCTTTTGAGAATATTTAAACATAATTTCTTGAATCTTCAGGATATGTAGATTTTAAGTAAATTCAGGTGTATACTGTAGCACTTATTCAAAATGTATTAGCTTGCAACAAGCATTGGCTATTGAGTTTATATTTGATAATACCATCTGGTGGAAAAAGGAAATGAGAAGTGGCATCATGTGAAAAATAATTAAAGAAGCTAACAAGCATTTTCTTGTGAATATATTTTAAGACAGAAGAAGTTATGTGCATTCTAGGCTGATTGAGAAAACCTCAGATTTTGTTTTTGAGGAATATACTTTTGGTGATATTCAAAGATAGGTTTAACCACAAAGTTGAGTTCTTCATATTTGGCAATGCCCGGAAAAGAATAGGATGAGCTAGTTAAACTTGTTCACATCTGTTATTAGTAGTGAATATGCTAACATGACTTCTGAGATACTACAGAGACAAAAGAATAGTTACACTGCCTAGAACTGTACACATAGTAAGAACAGAATGTACAGATGTTTCCATCAGTGACTGTAATTAGAATATCACTTTGCCTATGTTTTTGAACTCTTTCACTTGTTTGCAAATAGTTGTTTAAATAGTTGAATGTTTGCACACAGTGAATTTTGGGCCATAAGTTGATATTTGTTGACACGTGAAATTAATAATAATAGAGAATAAATTAGCTATAGTTAATGCCACAGTGCAGTTCAAAGACATGAAGAAGGGTCACATTTACTGAACACATTTCTCAGCTTTAACAGTGAAAGTCATGTAAAACTTTGTCTTTCCAGATGAACTGGTTATTGCGTTTGCCAACATAAAAACTGCAGAATAGTCCCAGTGAAAAAATGGTCTGTTGAAATTCTGTTTCCACTTAAAAAAATAAATTAGTGAAGCCATGATCTGTAGGGAGTATGAGAAGGAACACCTTAATTTTTCCTAAGAGAAAGGATATGTAGTAGGCAAGCTATAGGCTGAGAACTCTCACTGCCTCCATTGAAGTGCTTGTCCATTCAGTACTTGGCCCTTTTGCCATGGTGAACTTTTATAGATTAAGGCTTTGTGGTTGTTGGCTTTTTATATATACATATATATATATGTGTATATATGTGTGTGTGTGTTTGGTTTGTTTTTTTTTTTTTTTTAATAATTTTGTATCAATATCAGTGCAGTAGCAGATCTGGATTTCAACTTTAAATTCTTAGACACTGAGCATAAATGCAACCTGATTGTACTTGGGCTCTAAAGTACAAAACAAGTCTGTCTGAATTTTAATTTGAAAATAATGAAAGACTGTGATTCAGTCCATTCACTCCTTGCAGGCAAAGCAGGTACATTTTTCTTTCTCTAATTGGATGAGAAACGAGATTCGCTTCTTCCTTACCACTTTGTGTCTGAGAAAGCAGTGATATGTAATGAGAATATATTCTAATGTTAGCAAGAGATGAGTTTCTAATAGCAGATTAGTAGTAGCTGAATGCTTCTGAAACTTTTGTGCAAACTTTTAAAATCAGTTCCACTTCTTAGAAATCACTTATGAAAAGAATGTATTGTAAGTTTCAGTCACCGAGGTTCTCTGTGTTTGGGAAACATTAATTTTTCAGGTGTAGTCAAGGAGTTTGAAAATCTGATCACAACAATTACATTGGATTGGATGAACTCTTGTATATTTGAAAACTAATAATCCTGTTAAAATAATATTCTGGTATAGTAGTAAACTGCAATAAATCAAAATAGGGTGCAGCTACTGCTATGATTACACATACGCTTTTGCAATGAAATTAATATCCTTTTTAGAGGCTGCATACTGTAGAGATGCAAGATGAGTAATTCTTTCTGTTGGTTGTTTTTTTGTGTTTTTTTTTTCTCTGTCAGCTGAACCCGTTGATGTGCTAAAAGCATTAGAATTTCACAATTCACCAGAAGGAGTATCAAGAACAGCAGGATTTTGCACAAACAGAAGGGATTCAAAAGGATCGGATGTCGCCTACAGAGTTTCAAAAACTGCACAGCTGAGTGCCCCAACAAAGCAGCTGTACCCAGGTAAGATTGTCAGAAAGCTATTACTTTGGTAAATTATCTTACTGCCTATGTTTTTGTGGAACCTAAAGCACAGCATGTAGTCCATCACCAGTACCACAAAACACTTCTGTTATCCCTAGAGTTGGGCCTGCATACGAATAACAAGATGTGCTCTTTATCCACTGAATGAATCCATTTTTATTGGCTTCAGTTATAAAGCTCTTCAACAAATTCTGTGTCACTGGCAGAATTGGCCTGTAGGTCATATTACCTGTTTTTTCATGATGCTATCTGATGGAAAGCTGATTTGGTGGCTTTGGCAAGTTTCCTCCAGTTTCAATAGTCCATCTAAAAGCAGTACTTCCTGGAGTAGTGCTGCAATGATAGAAATGAGTTGTGGTTGGCCATTGCAAAATCATTCCCAGAAGTACCATCTGTTAAGAATTACCTAAGAGTATCTGGGTATTTGGTGGACTAAACAAGGATAGTTGTGGGTAGCAGGTAATGTGATTCCATCTTCTCTCAAATTTCTCAAAAATGAAATAATCACATTTTGGAAAGATTCTTTGGATGTTGAGAAGAGACTTTTATACCAATATTTTGCTTTCACTTGTCACTTGACCCAAACTGTTGAGGAAAATGATAAGAATATTAAAAACCAAAATCATGGAACATACAATTTTTCTGCTTCGATACGTCATGCAAAGTTTGAACAAGTCTGTCTATAAACATATAGATTAGATGTTGGCAAAGAAAAATACTTTCTTTTTCGTCTTTCAAAGCAGCAATCCTATTGGCAAAGAAAAGTACTTTCTTTTTTGTCTTTCAAAGTAACAATCCTACAGATACCATCCAAGATCTATAAACAGGGGAAATACACATTATTTTGTAGTAATGATGCATTCCCAGAACAACATGGGAAACAGCTATTCGCAGTTCAAGTGTAACTTACATGTTCACTTAACTCATCAGTTTGATGTTTTATTCATGCAAGAAGATCAACGCAAAATTCACTATAGATATAATATTTGTATTATTATTTAACACAGTTCTTCAGTTTTTAATATATCCTCTCAACTAAGTTGCATATAGTTAACAGAGCTATCCAATTGAAAATATTGTTCACTGAATGGCACATTACAGTCTGCAATGTCTTGCTGATATTAGTGTTACTATGTGTGTAATTAATTACTACTTCACCTAAGTAAGGTTAGCAGAATGTGGGCTGCTAATTTTTTTAAAAATGCAAAAGTGATCCATTCTATTGAAAAACTGCACAAGTTGTGCAGTGTAATAAGTTGGCACACTTAGATTCTGAGTCTTACAATGTGTGTCATTGAAGCCAAGTGGTACAACAAAAAAGTAAATGAGCATTCAAATACAACTGGGCAGAAGATTAAACTGACTTGGAATCACTGATATTTTTTAGTTTACAACAGTACAAGCACCTTCTGCTAAATCAAAGCCTGAGAGTCCAGAGTTGGAAGTCTGAGAGCTTAGGTTGACTTGCACTTACTCATGAATCAAATCATAGCATAAAGAGGAGATCTGACAGCTGCAGTAATATTTGTTCTGGCATTCAAGAATCGTATGAACAGTTAAGTACGTCATGTTGTTGGCTGACATCTGAATTTCTATAGCCTTTGACTGCCTTAATTTAGGTATTCTTATCAATGCTTTCAGTTTCTACTTTACAATTGGAATGAGTTTGCTTGATTTTACTCATCTGTTGCAACACTTTCGTGTGCAGGAGACAAATAAAAAGCGTTGCTCACTCACAGTATAAAAAGAAGCCACCACAAAACTTTGCTTAATACAGGAAAATGTCATGCTATCCTCTACTTAGTAAAGAACCTTAGTAAAGAAACTTTTAGAGGGGATTATGGTAATTACTTCCTTTTGAATCTTGCAGGACAGGCATCCTCTCCCCACCACAAGAAATCCTTCTTTTTTAGAGATTATTCTTAAAGATATTTGAATGATCATGTCCCTTTTTCTTAGTGCTCTACAGTAGTGGAAAGACTACAGAAGACATCCAAGATAAGACCAAGTTGTGAGATGTCATTTTAGCTAAACAATACAAGTTGTAATGCATCCTATGCTTGCTTTAATCTAACTTATAACTCATCAGGCAGTATGTGTGTATTTTAGGTGCTACTGTGGATCAAAGGGGGCTATGAATGGCAAAAGCTGGGAGCAATATATCCATCTTTTAAAAATGGATCTAATAATATTTACCAGCTTCCCAGAATATAATAAGCATTGATTTCACTGACTGGAAGGCATTATATAATTGTAAAGATAACTGCTTAGATTTTTGTTGTACTGCTTGTTTGTTTATATACTCTTAGTTATCTTTTACAAAAGCATATAGGAATGCCAGGAATGGCAACCCAGATATATACAAAGATTTTTCTAGCAATTTTCCCTCCAATTGTTATTGTTATTTTTGGTTATTGTACAAACAGAACCATACCAATAAACAAGAAATTTGAAAGTAGTTTAGAAGACTTTTATAACTATTCCAGATATGTGTCCAAGAATTTAATCTGTAAACTAGCAGCTTTGTTTTGACATTAAAAAGCTTGACAAAAAGCTCAGCAGAGTAAATGAAATGCTTCCTATTTATTGAGCTTTAATCTTGTCAAAATAAGATGTCAAAATAAGCCCTAATGTGATCAATATTACTACAGTGTTTCAACAACCTTCTACAAAAAAACGTTAAAAAGTGGTAGAAAGCACATAAAACTATATTACAGCAGACAATATAAAAAGTGTAAGACTAGAGATTTTCTATTTTAGAAGAGCAATACGTCATTTAAAGAGCAATGAAGATTTTATGCATTTTTTTCCACGTTGTGACTAAATAGTTAATGCCATTAATAGCTTACCTTCACAGAAGACTCTGTAGAATCCTGAAAGAGTTTTCCTACAAGACCTGTCTTGGAAACAATCTTATATTTTCTTCATTGGAAGAACAATTCCTAAATCAGCTTTCAATATTAAAGTCTCATATACCTCCATTCATTACAAAAATGTAACATATTATTTTATTAAAACTTATTGTATTATATTATTAAAATGTTTAAGAACATTTAAACCACTCTTATGCACACAAAGTTGCAGTTATATTCATTGCCAACATTGCAATAAGATTCTAATCCCTCTGTTTCTTGCATGTCAAATTGCAGCTGAAGCCACACGATCCAATGTATATTCTGAATTTTAGAATCTCAGTCTTACACTTAATTTGTTATTAAGCCTAATAGACTTTCACTTCAAGTGAAATGCAGATTTACCACCAGATTCAATGAGGGCAGTACTGAGTACAAACCTTAGTCCTTCCTTTATAAACAAGCTATAGCTACTTTTAATTTTGTTTATTTTTAGTTGTAAAGGTTGAAACAATGATTGATATATAATCTCTACCTCAAAGGCAAAGCGTCAGGGAATAAATGCAAACTAAATGTTCTTTGATTTTGCCTAAAGCTCCTATTAAATAAAGCCAGTTGTGTATTTTTTCAGTGCTATGCATGATATTATTCTAGAAAGACTCAAATACATATTGTGAGAGAGAAACTAAAACAAGTGGTTATCAAGGGAGATGAAGTGCCTTGGAACATATTTTTTATAATATGGATACTTATTTTGTTGAGTGAAATTGTAGTGCATGCTTTTAAATTAGAAGGTTGCTAAAAAGAAGATGAATAGAAAAATGGATAATGAAAAATAATGAATAATTAATAAGTATCATGGTTCTTGCACATATCATATTATTACATAAATTCACGATAGGTTTACAAGTCATGTTTTTAAGAACCATTACGGTGTATCTTTCAGGAATTAAAGCGAGACCAGAAAAAAAAAAGATATTAAAAATTTTCCTAGTGTAATTTTTTTCTGTATTCATTTTGGAGAATTAAAAAACCCCAGCAGTTTGTATGCAGGATCCTCTGTTCTTATAGAAAAATGTAAACCTTTAAAGAATGGTTTCATCTTTTTTGAATTTGTAACTATATATATCACTTTGTTTACAGGTGGAGATTTTCCCGAAGATTTTTCGATATTAATGACAGTAAAACCTAAAAAGGGTATCCAGTCTTTCCTTCTGTCTGTCTACAACGAGCAAGGAATTCAGCAAGTAGGTGTTGAAGTTGGTAGATCTCCTGTCTTCCTGTTTGAAGACCAAAATGGCAAACCTGCCCCAGAAGACTATCCTCTTTTCAGAACAGTCAACATTGCTGATGGCAAGTAAGTGTAAGATTTTAAGATGAAAAATAATACCACAGACTACTGTATAGGTGATTATGATCTTTATAAACAATTATCTTAAATATTCCAATAAATCAGTAACACAATTTCCAGCTAGTTGGACTGCTGTGGTACAAAAGCAGAGAACATTGCAGCAGAATACAGTTCCAGCTCAAATGGTATATACTGCTACAAATAAAGCCAAACCACCTTTCTTTTTTGCCATTTCTATAAATCAAGAATGAAGAAATAGTCATAGAAGTTAAACACATGAAAACTAAGCCTATGAAGATTCTTCCTGTGCAATATAGAAACACTGTTTTCAAAAAGACTCAAGGAATAGTCTCACTAGAAGTGCTGTCTTGTGCATTTGAAGGTGCTAGGCAGAGTGAAGACAAGTCAACAGCATAGAATTTCTCCTATCGTGAACCAAACCAGCAGATAAATAAGATGGTTTGAGATGTCTATATATAAGGAAGTCAGGGAAGAATAAGCTGGACAATTAATCTGAATTGCTGCAAGGACTTATACTGCACTTTCAGTAAAGGCAATTAATCTCAAACACCTGTTGCGTTATTAATGCAGTTAATATTTTGTACCTAACTTCCCTTTGTAGACAAGCAATCATTCTCTGGGAATGTCATTCTAGTGCTTGTAAATGGACTTTCATTCTTTCAAAAGCTTTTTATTTATTGTCCTGCAGTCCAGGAAGAGCAACCACAATCTTCAGAGACACACAGAATGAAGTTTTTGTTAAAGCAAAAGAAAACAAATCACTAGAGAAGGAAGGGCAAAAATTTGACTATAATGAAATATGTTTATAAAGCAATAAAGGATAAAAAAAGAAAAAAGTAATTGTCTTCTACCTTTGTATTACCAGAAAATGGAATTATACCATGAAACCAAAACCTGATGCATTTCCCTAGCAGAAGGAGTGATAAAACAAAGCAGCAAAGTTGTTTTTTCATTGACTTCCTTTAAATAACAAAGCTTTGACATGGATTTCAGAATTTCACCCAAAATGTCGAGAAATTGATAAAACTGGAGAAATCAGAATGAACGTAGTTTGATACAATTCCCTGCAGTGAGATTATACAACTTTTAAATCAGCTGGAGTCAGTCCTATCCACAGTGAGCTGTGATTTGATGCTTTCAGCTTCTACATGCTTTCAAAAGATAGACCGACAGATTTCTTCTGACTCAGCTATTTTATGAAGGATCTAGGACAACAATCTTCTCAAAATGAGATATATTTAAAAAGTGTAGACTGTGTAACATGCCTCAGGATGCATGGGCAGTTTGCTTTTATAATGATAATGTTTAACCATGTTCCAGAGAAAACACGGAATTAGAGTTCTGGCTCAGCAATACTGTTTAGCAGTCAGATTCCATTAGCTTCAAGGTGTTCCTTTTGATATACAGAAGCTCTTTGTAACAATGAACTAAGCTGTCTTTCTGATTTAGAAAACCTTAGTGCCACAAATGCCAACTAAAATAGTTTGATTCTAGCCTTCAACTTACCAGTCACTAATATGACATACTTTGACACTTTTTGCCCTGGTCTGTCAAAGATTCTTTGATGTTTTGCCTCCTGTTGGATTACAGAGTGGCCTGCTCTTGCTCTTAGATATTTAAGTTGTCACAGTAGAGAGGCTCACTAAATTAATGTGGTCTGTCATGATAATAAAGTCTCATAAAGATCACAGTATAGTTGGGCAAATTGTACAAAACTTATTCTCAAATGTCTTTAAAATAGAATAATTTGTCAGTGTTCTGACTCGCTTCATTCACTTTTTGGTGAATATTTATGTAAGCAAAGCTATTGCAGGAATATTGGCAAGCATTTGTAAGTATATCTATCTGGAAAAGCATCTCTGTTGGAACTGTTGTACATCTCTGAAAAATCTCTATAGCTATGGGATACATTCAAATAAGCAAAAGAACATGGCAAAATTTTGGTGATTGATCACAGAACAAAGAGTAAAATGTAAATAATGAACAATAAGCTGCTGGATTAAATATATTTGCACAAGTAATTCCTTAAGTAATTTGGAAAATCAAACACAACCATAAAAATAAAATCTGCTGTCAGATTGTTCAATCTAATAAAATGTAAACAGTGCACTTGCGTCTAATTTGAGTTTACTAATGTCCTCTGAGTAAAGCTTCAGAGAAGATCAGCTTGAACTTCATCTTATATAGGATAACCACAATGAGCTATGGATCAGATCCCTTTGTACTAAGGAACAGAAGTTATATAATGAATAAACAAAACATTGTGTACATTTGTGTGTGTACGAAAGAAGGAAATAAATGGAGACATTTGAAATTTTATCTGTGACTTGATTGGTGCCCAGTCTGCAATAAACTGTCTTGGTAAGAACACAATGACCTAGTTTTAAAAACATAAATTACAATAGAATTATGTTTTTTTTTAAATAGGTGGCATCGAGTAGCTATTAGTGTGGAGAAAAAAAGTGTTACAATGATTGTTGACTGTAACAAAAAAACTACAAAACCACTCGAAAGAAGTGACAAAACAGTTGTGGACACCAATGGCATCACTGTCTTTGGAACCAGGATTCTGGATGAAGAAGTTTTTGAGGTAAAAATAGATATCGAACAAATGGAATGGAGTGATTTTGTGTTGAGTGAAGTGCTTAATGCAAATCAGAATAAAATTTTTAGGGCAAAGGCTGGTATAATGTAGAAACTTTGATTTATAGAACCTATTAGGAGAGGCTGAAATAAAAAATAAGTAAAACAGAGAAGTGTCTCTATTGTTGGAAGATATGACACATTTCTCTGTCCTTTAGATTATGTTGTATCTGGAAGAGGCTTGCTTTTTTTGTCTTTCTGCCTAATATTGAAATACCTGAGATATTTAGGTGAATTAATCTGGAAAAGTTGAGTAGTATGATACTGAATCATTTTATTTCTCTCTTAAACATTTACAGATATTTGTGCATGCTAACAATATTTGAGAGAGGGGGAGAAGGACCTGGAAAGTTTTCTGTGTAATATGAATCCGTTATACTGTTTATCCCACTTATTACTCTTTCCAGTAACTGGAACATACTTTGGCAATAAGGACATATATGTTTCCATCATTTACTGGCCAAGAAGTACATATAGGAAGGGTAAAATGCCTCTAAGGAAATAAGGGACTGCCAATCATGAGGCCTTTCTAGGTAGAATCCTTCTGTCAACGATTATTTTTACAGACTAATAATGAAGCTTCTCTAAATCTACACTGTTGAGTTTCTTTTATAATATCGTTATACAACAGTCCAAACTGTCTAAATTAAAACTGAAAATAAGAAAATACAGATTAGTAGTTAAGTTCATATACAGAACATCTGTGCTCCGTAAATGTCCAGAGTTGTAATCCTAGCTTTGAGCAGAGCATATGCTTGAGAAGCTGCATAGACACCAAGAGAGAAAATATGAATTTTGAGTGTAACCCTGTGGCATTGTTATCTTTCATTTCCATGGACATAACAAAACATGAGCCTTTTGAATGGGGAAATTTCTGGGATGATTTAATGAGTCAACCAGTATGATATGTTTTGTATTCGCAGCCTAATTTACCTGTAGTCCCCAATACAGTTTGCATCATTTTCCATTTGAAGATGCACTCCACAGATACCTTATCTGGGGTTGGACAAGGATTTTTGGTCTCCACATGGGATAATTACTTTCAATTTTCATTTGCATTTCTTTCTTAGGTCAGAAACCAAGTCCCACAATATGTGTATTTGGCAATAAGTTGTCAAAATATGTCCAATGTTAATATACATAAGTAAAAAGAATTCAGAAAAAAAAAAATGGAATAGAAGTAGTTAAACTGATATTTTGTTTTACAAGTGATTTTAGATTCTAGTAGAAACTAAGGCAACAGGCCCTGGCTTGATCTTGCAAAGTTTGTAACCATTTTAAAAGTTGTCAAGGAGGGAAATGCACTATAACTAGACATTGGTGCTTGGTTTGTTTTACTCAGTCCAATTGCTGAATAAAAAGACCTGTCTGAAATTGCAGGAGTGCTGAAATGATTGTAGATAGCTATTTGAAAATAAGTACAGTCGTTGATGATATGTGGATAGCTGTTTGAAAATAAGTACAGCAGTTGATGATATGTGTGTAAAGGAAGATATTTATTTTAATAATTTGCATTAAGTAACATGTTGAATAAGAGAGAAGCATGCTAGGGGCCTTTCATCTCTGAAGTTGTTAACTATTGTGATATTATATCTGTCCTCTATATTTTAAACAGTTTTAAATATTAAATCCTCCAAAAAAATTTTGTTAAAGGGAGATTAAGACCATTCCCATGGGAATACAGAAGGAGCATAGGCTATCTAAGGGGTAAATAAAATTATAGTTCTGAAAATTTCCTGCTATGTCATTCTGTCATGAACGTTATTAGCCACTCAGAAAGAAAAATGAAACTTTGAGTCATGACAAAGAGTAACTATTTTAAGGCAAAATAATTCCTACTCTAGCAGTTCCTCCTCAGTGATGGTTTCCTCCACCATACCTTTTGCAGTTGTATATACAATTCCCTCTGCTCTTTCAAGCCCTATAGAGGAAGAAGAGAGGGAAGGGATGTGGTAGAATGCAATTATTTTTTGGTTAGCAACTGTTGGAAGAGGCAGTAAGGTTGGATAAAGACATACTTAGCAAATTGGAATTGGTATTTAAAAATCAGAATTAGCAGATTAATTGAAGAAACCCAAAAAATAACTCTACATTTTTCTTGAAGTCAAACTTATGTGAAGTTAACACAGACATGAGCATATAACTTCAGTGGAATTTGCTAGAATGACTTAAACAAAAATACTTTTCTCTGAGGGTTTTTCTCATGTCTTGAAGGATGAAAAGGAAGCTAGTGATTCTCTGTCAAATTTTTTGCTGAAACCTCCTACATTGACATTGCAAGTCAGTGGTCCAATTCCAGCTGAGACCCACTAAGAAGAAAGATGGCTTTGGGCTCACAGAAGTCATACAGCTGTCTCTAAAGTCAGTTTATATGATGAATCTTAACATTCAGCACTGAGAACAGCAGCACTTCCACCATTTGTAACATTTCTGTATTGCTTTGGTGGTTAGATTTCCTTACTTAACTGATTGCACCTCTTTTCTCTTGCTTTATTCAGAGAAATCAGTTACATTCTTGTAAGGCTGTTCTTGTAATTGCTGGGGGTTTAGATTTAGTCTGAAGTCTCTTACTTAAAAGAGAAGCTTACAGTCTTTCGGGATAGGTTTCTGCTTTCTCTTTTACTGTACAGCCACCATGGGTACATTTATACCTATGTTCAGTTATTTGAATCTTTAGCTAGAAAGGTGGATGTTCAAATTAGAATGCCCCTCAAAGTTTAAACAAAGTACTGTGCCATATATGGTTTTAATGATATGCGTCCTTCTAAGTCTGACCAAGCAAAACATAATCTAGTTCTTTTTGAGTTTGTCTGTTGTTTTTCTACTCTCTAAACAGCATTCTTTTTGTTCCATTAACAAGATATCATCCATCCTTTAGCTACTGCTGCTACGATTTCTGAAGTTTGGGGCTGTTCTCTGAAATTTGTCTCCTGCTTGAGAGTCTCCTGATTGTGTCTTAAATGTTCTGTTTATATCTCATGCGTGGTAGCACAGAGTGATGTTTAGTGGTTCCATGGCCCTCCTTGGTAGTACTGTGTTGTGAACCCTGCTGTATCTTGAGACCACGACAGGCACTGAAGAAACGCATAACACAATGTGTCTTATTCTTTGTGCAGGAAATTCCAGAAATGAACTTGTTTAGCCATGACATTAGATTTAAGTATTTGAGACTTAAAACTGTATAAGACAAACTTTCCATATGACATTTGGTGCCGTTATTAGCTTACATGTAGGAAGCACATAAAAAGAAATACCTAACTGTATAGTGACCTGTTGGAATTCACAGCAGTGTCAGAAGGATTAATATTGTATCTATGCATCACAAAGGCTATTTTATCTTGGGTAATAATGATATTTCAGCCATAATAAGCCAATGATTTGGTCACAGGAATGATGGAGCACCCTTCAGTCTCCTGAAACTGTGGAAATTCCAAATGTGGAAATAATGAACTTGTAGATAAATATAATGAAATCTTAGGCTCCAGTGACCTACTACTTGAAGATGCCAGCGTTTCTTCTGGTCCTGAACCCATTCATACAGCGTAACACAACTGCACAAAAAACAGTTGCATCATTGAGGTAATTCACTCCCATTGAAAGCAGAGTGCAGCACTGTCAGAATCAGTGCTGTAAACAATTAGATACTTCATATGTTCCTGTTCCTTTAGACAGTTCATCTAAACCTCTATGAATTGCGTACACATGAGTCAGATATTATTAGGTGACATTATCCTGACCTCCTGACAACTTGATTGTGTCTTTGGAAAAAAGAATTACTTCTTCAGTCATATTGCTCTAACATATTTGCATGGACCATTCATTTAGAAACCTCAGAACAAATATTGCTCCTATGAGGAATATTTCACACTTATTTTTAAAAAGTGTTACATCACAATGGATCAAATAGTCTTCTTTGTTTCTAACTGTGTTATTTTAAATTTGTAATATAACAAAATTTAATGAAATTAAATTCTTGGATGTTTCCTTTCTTTTTTCTGTTCCTAATATTAACTTCTGTTTTCTGGGCAGTTCTCCCACTGATTCTGGCAGTCTGACTATCGCTAACACAACAATATATTCTAGTACACTGGGAAATTTTAAATGTATACATTTTAATCAGTTTGACATGACTGCTTTGATGTAACTTTCCTATGCTGATGATCAATAATTTCTGAGTAAGTAAGCATACTGGGTGTCCAGAGATCAGGTAGATCACCACTGAACGAAAGAAAGAGCTGATGAGTGTCCTAAGAGCATGATAAATGACTACTTAATTTGCTCTCTTTGTATATTCAGCAAACATAATATTCCTTGGTAAGTTTACCTACTGGTGCTAAAGCTAAGAGGCATCTTTTAGTAGTGGTCTCAGAAAGATCTTTTAGTTTAGCTTTAAAAGCAAGAAAAAAAATTATCTTAAGTATTTTCCAAATCTTGTGAGAGGGTTGTGACTTTTATATGAGGGAATTCTAATTTGGAGTTGCCTGCTGCTCATTCCTGAACGTAAGTGCTAATCTGAGATTTTATGACATCATGCTCAGTTAATATGGAAATCAATATGATGTCACAAACAAGACATTGAATACAAGCAAGCATTAAGCATCAGGTGCATACAAATGCTTGAGAAGCAAATTATAAACTGTGAATGTGTCTTAAAATAATAAAATTATCCTGTCTAGAAACTGTATTATTAGTAACTGCCAAATTATGAGACCTTTATTTACACTGCTAAGCATTTACTCACTGAAGTGGATCTGTTGATATCAGTGGGACTAATTTGTAAATACCTGTTTATGAAAGACTGACACAGTATACCTCACACTTTTACATGTGTCATTTGAAATTAATTTCTTCTGTGTTTTCAAATACATAGTGCAAGAAGGGCTGGTTTGCAAGTGCTTACTCTAAAGAAGAGATTTCCTAAAATTGCGTACAAAAATTAAAAAAAAAAAAAGGAAGAAAACAGTCAGATGCTGGTACATGGCACCTAGTGAAAGAATTTTAAATTGTATCCATTGAAATATGTTTGTAGCTTAAATTTTTGATAAATAGCAGGGATCTTTTTATTCTTTGCCAGTTTTAAGGATTTGTCATTCCTCATTTAGTACTGTTGGAGTGAACAATATAACAATTTTTTATAATAAGTGAATAACTAACAGAGTCTTTATACAGGTATTTCGCTATAGAGACTTTTTTCCTTCAAAACTCCCCACATCAGACAAATACAATGATTTTTTGGGCACTGTGCTGTAAATAAGCATAACAAGACAAAACCTGATGTATGTAAGACTCTTATTTAAAGCCAATGAAAGTTTTAACTGCACACAGTTTATGAGATTAAATCTTTGCAGTAATCCTTGTTAATAAAAGGTTTACATTTTGACACTAGACATTAACCCGTTTTCATGAAAAAAGCATTCATACACTTATGTACAACCTAGGATTCATTTAAATAGCTGAGTGAGCAGTTGAAGATAGAGTAATAGTACCTGGACAGCAATGTGATTTAACCTACAGATCCCTTCAGATGAGTAACCATCCTTCACATATTTGTAAGCATGGAAAGTCTGAGTGTGCAAGTGCAGAAAGACGATTAATCTGTGTGCATACTCCCTGAAGAAGGTAGCAGTAGCAGAGTGGGTAGAGCTTTTACTGACTGACCTACATTGCTGTACAACTAAAGTAGAATAGGGAATCTTGCCCAAATTAAAACTCCCCCAAAGGCATGTAGTGTGAATGATGTGTCATCAGTATCCTCTGTTTCATACTGTCCTGTTGAGCTGCACTGCTAGCTAATGTAGTCATAGCCAAAATGATTCCCATCATATGTCTCCTTTAGTAATTGCTAGTGATCCACCAAGTGTTCAGTATCAGTCAGACTAAAAAGTAATGTTTAACATAAATGGGCCAGAGACCAAAAAATGCAATAGGTTCCAGGCAAAATTATTTAGAAGCAACCTTCTAACTATCAACACCAGAGAAGTGACCAACTTCTAGCACTGGGAAGAAAAAAAAAAGCAACACAAAAAATAAAAACAAAACAAACAACTTTTCCATTTCAGAGGCACCTAATAAAAAAAATCAGCACTTTTTACAAAATCTTTCTATTTGACTTGGTTTGTTTTGCTTCTTTTATTTTTTTTTGTCTGAAAGAATGGTGATTTCATGTTTGTTTTTTATTGTATTTCCAAACTTATGCTTGATGAACAAAAGTAAATATTTCTGTTTTCCTTATTTCCATTCCTTATTTTTGAAAGCAGGAAGGCAGGAGAAAAAGAAAGCAAAACTCTGGTAATTTGTTGGAGTTCAAGTTCATTTTCAAGGAATATTCCCCAGAAATAAGGGAATGGTCATTTAACTAAATTGTTTGTAATTACATTTAAAATTAACAACCTGGGCTCAAAAAATGCTGCCTGTTATATCAGCTCCAGCAAATTTTACAGATAGGATTTATTATCACCTCATTTAATATTGTGTGTAATACGTTTAAGTTTTAAACAACAGCTGTACATGAGTTTATAAAGATTAATGACAATGCAGGTCTTTTATCATGAAAATAGGAAGTCCATGGTCACAAGTGTGTGTGTGTGTGTATGCATGTGTGTGTTATGTACACATGCTGTATATACAGGCATTGTAATAAAATCTAATCTCTCAGCCAAGAATTGCAGGAGACATTGGTCTGTGAACAGCTGTGTTATGAAGGTTAAAAATTATAATTGGTACATCAACCTGTTTCTTAACCAAGCTGAATATATACTCCTATAACCATGGAGTTTCGAAGAATCAAGAAGACATTGATTTCTATGAAAACTTTGTCCTGTACAGAATTCTGCTTTCACAATCTATTGCTTTTACAGTGCTTCAGTCTGGCAGGCTCTAAGGATCTCTCTAACTATATTATGCAATGGGCCTGGGTTATGGAATATTACATTAAAGGCCCCTGGAATTCTTCAATCCCTCAAATCTTTGCAGGAAGATTAAATGAATTCTGCAGCAGTTTTTTCTAAATTCTATAGTAATAATATCCAGGCTATCTGGACTTTTGTTCTTTGGAGTCTATAGTTGTACTGTCACATAACTAATTAGAGAAAGTTAGCACATATATGCAGGTTAGGGTTTCTGCTGATTTACTGAAAAGTCTGTTCTGTAATTCTTAGGCTTTAGCCATCACATGAAAATAAAGGATATTGATGTTGTTCTCCTGAGTTGATATAGTGCCTAGCACTGGTTTTGTTATGCTTTTTATCACCATTTATGTAGTCATCTTTAAAACCTAATTATCCTTGTAAGCACATAAAAGGTACTCATTTTATCCAGAATATGAATCAGAAGGACGGTATTTTGCTAATACTAACCTTCCCACTCTAGTTATGGAAAGTCTTTCTGAACCTCTAATATATTAAGTAATTGCTGCATTATTTTGCGTTTTTGTTTGTTTGTTTGTTTTTTTTGTCAAGCTGGAAAAAGAGCAATAAGCTTTTTCCTAATGAAATCATTCTAGAAAATCTCATTATTTTACAGTAAGAAACTACAACTTGAGTTGTCAACTCTGGTCCAGTCACATTTTTATATAGCATCCTAGTTGTGCAGCTACCAAGATCGCTTGTTCTTAGAATAATTTTTTTTTTTTAAATGTTTTGAATAATTTGTGAAGTTTGCTTCTGTGGAGAGGGTCCTGCAGAGCTTCTCAAGTAATGCTTACCTGCTATTCCCTGGACAAAGGTGACTTTCACCTGGCAGGGTTATTGTTTCATTAAGATTCTTGTGAAACAGATATCCCAAAAATCTGTCCCTACAACTGAACTGTTTGAGGTTCCTGTAGAACTAGGGAACTAGACCACAAAATTTTAAATACTGGAAAAAATGGTAATTTCAGCACTGATTCCTTCATATAGCACCCTTACAGCCTTGTAAGAATTCATTTTTGCCTTTTCAACAATGCTGGCAGGTGATAGTAGAGATGTCTTTTATCAATGATAGAAACTTTTAGCTGATAAATAGACTATAAATGGACTACTTTATGATTATACTTCTCTAATACACCACATTTAGAAAGCATTAGTAAGATTACGTAGTTGAAAGGAAAAGAGAATGTTTCAAGAAGAAAGATAATATCTTAGACTTTTTATGAAGTCACAATCAAGATAATAAGCAGCCATTAACATTTATTGCTTATAATGATAAAATAATTCATTCCTTACTGCACAGGCCCTCAGTGATTTACATCATTGAGAAAATCTGACACCATATCTAACTGGAAATTTTCCTTATTCCAATTTCTGCTGTGGAATCTAAGAAAGGCTCCAAAAAGGTGGAATCAAATATAGTGATTACTACCATGAGGCTAACTAAAGCAATAATTACATCAAGAGAAAGTCAGTAAAATCGGACAGAGAACTTGGTAGTCTACTGCTTTCTTGCAAATTGGATCTCCATTTCCTGTTTTGTTAGTCAAAGTTGTATTTTTTCAGTGTTGCAAACTTTTCATGTCAAGAGGCTACGTTTTCAGTGCAGATACCCCACCTTGTGCATTACTACTTTGTGAGGTGTGTTTTTCAACAAATCCTGGAACTGTACGTACACATGAACTTTCTTATTCTAGAATGTCACTGTGGAATCTCTGTGAGATTCACAGAGGAGTTTTCAATGACTGAATTCACCACACACTCCTCGTTCTTAGCTGGGCTGTTCCTTGTTGTAGAACAGTTAATTTGAGGAACTGTCTGTGCAGCTGTTCCAATAGGTAGGCATTCAACTGATTTGAGCATATTCTCCTTGTAGCTCTGTAGCCTGGTTCTCCACATTTGCTGTGGCGTGCCACAAAGAAGCCAATGTTTCCTCAGATCTAATTAACTCCTTTTAATAGTCTTGGAGGATTCTGAAAAAAGTAGCTTACTTGATAGAGAACGTTTTAGGACAACGCTACAGAAGCAATCCTTCTGTACCATGTTTTCATGCTAGGCATAACTGGTTTGCAAGATATTTTGTGATTCTCAGGCAGCTTTTTTCATATAACCATGAGGCTGATTCAAAAGCCTCTGATTTCAATTATGAGCACATTCCCAAAATAGAGAGGAATTAAAATGTTCATAGACTTCAACTATTTTTATTCCAGATTGCAATGAATTACTCAACTATGCGTTGACTTTGTGAGTTATGTGTTGGCTTTGACAACAACTTAGTGTCTATTTCAATGAAGTATTTATCATCCAAACTAAATATTAAGACTCCAAATTGATCTATTTTACTTACAAGTGGTACTTTTATGCTTAATGTTAGGTATGCTTGAATACCTTGTTGGATGTTCCCCTTCACCTCTAGGCAACTAAGGCAGAGATCTAGCTCTCAGGTTTCTCATCCCGAATATACAAGTAATGTTAAATATCTAATAAACTCTGTTTAAAATACATAGTATTAAGTGTTATCCAGGATTTTAAAAAAAGTTACAAGGCAGCAGATTTTTCTTAAGGGGTAAATAGGCTTTTAGCACTTTTGGGGGCAAGTTAAGCATGCACATTATTACAAGTAATAAGATGAAAAAGTGGCTGTGTATATCTGTCTGATACCACAAATTCTCTGTCTCTGCCTTCTACTGTCATCCCACTTTTCTCTGACATCAAATCGTGGTGGAAGATTGGCTTAGCAGAGTCATCAAACATTTGACTTGTATAACACTATATATCATCTATCAACTTTGTGAAATTGCTTGAGCAGTCTTTCCCAACAAAGGCAGTCATGACAATTTCACAGAGAAGGAAATAGAACTAATCTACATAGATGCTGCCTTTTGTATTTTTTTTTTCTCTATGCACTTTTCAGAGTACTTCAAGGATGTTCAGGTGTATTTGTAAATTTTACTCTGTTCTCCTGTCTTCTTCCCCATCTTTGCTCTCGCTCTCTTACTTTCATCATTCTATCCTGTCAGACTTCCTTTTTTCCTCCAACTTTCATGTAAGTACAACATTATGCACATATGCATATAAGTTTAGATACCTCAATGTTGGTTTAGAGACCATCTATTAGAATTGTTAATAACCCATAACTCCATTTATCCATGTTTTCATTTAAAGTTCTTGGGACTTGTGCAGGTAGATCATTAAGTGCCTAATTTATGACTCTAGGTTATGAAGTATGGCCAGATTAAGTATTTGTAGTTTATTCACAAAGAACTTTATAAAATTCTATTTCAGTCTCACAACGTCAAGCAGTTAAAATCAAAGAATGTGCTTGTGAAGACTGAAGTGGTTCAGTGAAAAATTCTCAAAGACTGTAGATTTGTCCAACAAATACCTTAGAATGATAACTAAATCGTAATAATGAAATCTGCAATAATTTATATGGAATTTCATGTGCTGAGATGATTGACCTGATCTGCAATGAAGGCTCTTCACTGAACAGTGAAACAGCACTGCCAATATATCACATACAAATACTCGAAGAAGCCAATTAATTAGCAAAGACAGAAAAATAGAAACAAAAAATAGAAAAAGAAAACCAATAATTTACTGGAAATATTTTTATAGCAGATGTTGAAGGAAAAAGAGGAAAATTAAAATTTGAGATGTCAAATGTAAAATCAATCAGTTCCTCAGTAAACTTCTTGCACATGAATAGCCAGTAGCAATTTATATATACTGTGCAAGACTTCTAAGGGCCTCCCTCTATGTGGACCCATGACGGGCAGACAGGCGGGGCTGGGAAGTACAGTCAATGGATCAGGAACAGCTTTAACCAATTTAGGGATGTCTAAGCCAAGCGGTAACAGCTTGCTGAGTGCTTCTTGCAAACACACAATCCGACAAAACCCAGTGCCAAAATTCCATGGCATTCAAGATCAGCATGAAGCAAGCTGCAGAATACTGGCTATTTTCCCCGACCTGGGTTCTCTTAGCATATCATACTAAACAGCAGTGGTTTCAGGAGCAGTTTCAGCATTACTCAGACTAGCTGGCACACTGTACACATGATGATCTGTATGGACATCTCAGAAAGACGTGTATGTTCAGAGGCACACAGCAAGACAGTGACCTGAGATCAACAGGGTGAGGACAGGGGTTCTACAAATCCATCTCTAATGGTTGCTCCAAAAGAGTTACCTCTTTTGTCTTTCAGTTGCTAATTCTCTCTAACTTATTCCTCTGCTTCACTGAGTTTTAATTTGTCTGGTGAAAAAGGAAGGGCAGAGCACTTCGGAAACGCTTTGCTGGAGATGGGGGATGCGCAGCCCAGGCTGACAATGACTGTTCAAAAACCTCTCAAAGCACTCAAACTCTTGAGTGAGTCATGTAAGGAATCAAAGGGGGAATTTCTCTGTATGTGTAGCAGGTTTTGCAGGAAGATGTCCAAATCAGGAAGTGTTAGTGAGCTAAGGAAAATAAAAGAGGCAGTCCAGAACTACAGGCAGAGGAACAAACTGCTGCATTTGTAGTATTTCTGGAAGCTTAAAAAAAAATATATTCCGAGTCTAAATTAGTCTGAGACACACATGAGTCTATAAAGTAAAATGAGTTGAGAGTATTGTAGAAAACAGATTTGTAATGTATAGCCATTATGTGCTAAGAAATGAAGTATTTCATATTTTGTGTTAAATAAGTTACTAAAAATATTGTGGAACTAGGAAAATTGCAGAAGATTGTTTGATTTTTTTTAATTTTGAGGGTTTTTTGCTTCTTTCTGTGATTTTTCTTTTTGAAAGGAAGGAACATTACAAATTGTTCTTTATTATTTTAAAATATTCTCCAATTTTGTTAATTTGTCAAAGGCGACTGTTCTGAGACATGTAAAGCAATTTTGGAAATACTGAGATAATTGTGAATTTTCCCAGCTGTACATTTCAATCAGTTATGATATTTTCTTTTTAAAGACAAAACATGCACAGGTACACTAACAAAGTTATTCCTTTGCTCCCATTTTTGGTTAAAAAAAAACAACTAAAATTACATTAGAAGTATATAAAAGCTTAAAAATCCCCCCTTCTGGGGAAATAATGAGAGATTGAAGTTAATGAGTTTTGACCAAGAACATGTGCCAATTTTCAACAACCTTATTTTTACGACAGCATATGAAGCTCCTGAATGAGGAAATTTATAGTGGAAATGTTGGCAGGAATTTACCTAATGCTGTTTAAATGGTACCACTCTGTTAAGAAATACACTGGATACCAGACGGCCTTCTGTGGAAAATGATAAACATACAAGGTCTCTGTAGGGGATCTCAGCAGAGCCATTTTTATTATCCAGAATAGTGTGTCTCTTTAGTGTGATGTTGTTTTCATGCATGATATATGGGAATAGAGATGAAAATAACATTTGTTAGCTGTTAAATTTTTTATTTCAACACATTCTATAGCGGGTATTTACACAGTGCTTGCTTAATTATTTTTTATTCCAGTAGCTGTGTCTCTGGTATAGCCTTTTTATTTTATTTTATTTTCTCCCTTCTTTGAGACTACAGATGTGATGCAAACTCTCAGAATTATATTGTTGATCACTTGCATGCTGAGCTGCATGCTGGTAATAGGAAGTGCCCTGAATTAAATCTTAGGAATTTAAACTAGTTCCCAGTGAAGAAGTAAACAAACAGCATGAAAATGACAGAGCAGGAGTTACACCTTCCCACTCTCTTTTCCAAACCAGACAGCATTTTAAGCCAGAATTTTGCACCTAGTCCATTCAGTATTAATTTACATTGTTTTGCCATGTGAACGAGAGTTAAGATGTTTTCCAGAATTGCAGCAGAAATTAAGTCGATACGTTAGTTATAACCACAAATGTTAGTATAATATCTAATATAAGTATTATGTGCCTAGTTTTGTTTTCTGATGAACTGTAGACAATCTTTGGTTTTGTTATTTGATCTGCATGTGCTTTCCTGCAGGGTGAGATCCAGCAACTGTTGATTATAGCTGACCCCAGAGTTGCATATGACTATTGCGAGCATTATAGCCCAGACTGTGATTCCCCAGTTCCCAGTGCTGCTCAGGCTCAAGATCCTCAAGTTGATGAGGTGAGTAATCAGTCACGTGTTACTAGATTTATTGCACATTAGTGATTGTGCTGGATACAAGGTACCCAAGGAGCATTTACAGCTAAATGGCATGCTTTGTTCTAGATATGAGGGTGGAAGGTTGCAGAAGTGCATTCATTTTTGCTATCCACTCATTTATGTCAAGCACTTGAAGGAACCTATCACACTGGTATTTGAATAACCAGCATGCTCAATGAAGTTAAACTGTAATTCCTTAAAAAAATGATAGCAATATGAGTTTGTTTAGTTGTACCTATTTGTTCATCCCGTGTACGTTTATGATTTCACTGATGCTGAGTACCATCAAATGCCACCTTTGAAAGACATGGGAGCTATAAATGTTCTGCAATTGTGAGCTGCTTCTGCTAGAAATGCTGTGTGTTCTAATGAGCTGTGTCCAGTGTACAAATGCATGTACACACAAAATTATTTCTGCCAGCTCCACTTGTAGCAGGTAAATATCAATAGGGACAAAACAGATTCGAAATTTTTCCCAGAAACACAAAAAATGTTTACAGAAACGATTTGTCGCTGTAGATGGTTCTCACAGCCATAAACTGAGTAATTCACCAAGGGCAAGATAGTTCCTCAGATTAGACCTCTGAGGATCAGCAGTTGTATGTACTGTTCTGCAAATTCTACCTACTAGCATCAAACAGTGTAAAGTGGAAAGCTTTTGCAAAATGTAACTAGTCTTAATTGAACTTGGCTCTGGACAGTTAGTATGCACTCAACTGTGTGTGATCTGACTGGTTATTGTTACTGATTTCTGAAGAGATCACCATTAAACCTAGAAGTTTTGAATAGGCCAGTACTTTTCTACTTTGAAATAAGACTGAAGAGTAGTCAATCTAATAAACTGATCTTTGTGGGAAAAGGTTGTTAAAATCACCCTTGGTCTCTTTCTTGAAGAGAAATATGTCTAAATACTTTAAATGCGTTAACTAAGTTAGAAGTGCTGTCACCTCCAAACTCACATCAACTCCTAAGCAGGAGTTAACATGGCTTAGTGAGATTGCGAATTCTTGCTTGCTCTGTCCACCACTGATGGCAATGATGGCTCCTGTCCTATAGTGTAATGCATGTGGACAAGTCTTGGAGTCCACAGAAATTATTTGGGATCAGACTGTAGACTCAAAATCTGTTCACGATGAAGAAGAATGAATACTTGTGCTCGATTATTACCAATGACTACTGGTGAACTATTAGAGTGTAATTTAGTGTTTCTAAAGGATGTAGAATATGAATAAAATAGCCCAGGGATTACATGCCCTCCATAACGGATGACTGGCTAAATCTCCTGCTGTCAAATGTTATGTTTATACTGTATCAAAGCTGTTTAACACTAGCATCATTTGAGAGCACTCATTTGTAGATCAAAAGAAAAATAAGCCTCATCATATTTATAAAAACTATGTGCACATATATAGTCATATGCTCATCAAACAGAATTGAAAACAGTCTGTGGCCACCAAACAAAGAAAGGGAACCATAAAATCAAACAATTGGTGCTGTTCTACCTGAGCATCCTGACTAGAGATCATCTGTAGCCTAATGCAACTGCCACTGGAGTTAGCAAATATCTTATCATTAAATTCGGCAGCCATTGCAAAAATGCTCTTGGGGTTAGTGGTATTTTAATGTGTTTTTCTAAGGACTATCTTCTTGCCCTGTGACAACACATGTAGTTTGTGGGAGTACCTACAGAGAAAAAAATAAAATCAAAGATCTTAATTTGTAATGTAACATTTTTAAATTAATTTGAAAAAATTTGAAAAAAGCTAAAAGATTCAAAAAATGGAGAACGGCCATTTCTGTTTGCTTCCATTTATTGCTTTCAGTGGTGATTAAATTATTTTGCTTTCTGAGCTAAGACAAAATTTGCTTGTTGCTATCCATGAGTTTATTTGTGTAACTTTATATGAACATTCCCAGTGAAGCCAATGGATCTCTTTAACATGTTGTGTAATAGTAATCTGAAATAATCACATCAGCAATACTACCAGTGTGATGAATACGCAATAGAATAAATGACTGACTGAATTGCCCAGAATTATGGAATTGTCTGCTAAATGATAAAAAAGCAGCTTGTTAAAGTAGGCTATTTTGTTATCTTTTGAGATGCAGCCTATCAAATCACATAGATTAATCATTTTAAGGAAATAAATGAAACAAGTCTTATCTAGGTACTGGAAGAAATTATAGAAGGTAGCACTGCTGATTTTTTTCAAACTGTTGATTGCAAAGTTAAATAAGGCATTAAAAGATAAAAATATAATTACAGCCAGTCGATATGGAAAACAATGGTTTCAAAATGCCCAATTGCATGTTTCGAGGAGATTACAAATTTGATGGTGATATCTGATAGAATTTATAGGCTTAGACCTTTGTAAAGCTTCTGATTTGTCAACATATAATATTTGAATGAAAAAAAAAAAAAAAGGCATTGTGTGGTAAAAATAAAGTACCTGACAAACAGATTCAAATCTGGCTGCTTTATTTCAGAAATTACTATAAACAGAGAGCTATCGCTGAATTAACTTTTTAGTAGAGTTTCTTAGGAATTGTTCTAGCAATATAGAAATGAGTGTAAAATGGATGCTGTTAAAATTTGTCAGTCATGATATTGCAGAGCAGAAAACAATGATGATAATACAGCTAAAGGCAATGTTACACAGATACAAGAAAAAGAAAGAAATGCAGGGCAGACACAAAGAACTTACAAAGAAATATACGCTGCAATACAGCCTGCTTGTACGTCTTAACAAAAGAACCTTTCGTGTGCAGCAGATTGTCCCCATCTGTGGGCTTCATCGGCTGCTGTATCAGTGAAAACAATTTTGAGGGTACATGATTTATGAGAGTGGGATACTAATTCAAGCTGGAAGCCAACATGAAAAGGTTCTTGTTTAGCTAGATTGATTTCCTGGTTTGATCTCCCATGTCTTCACACAAACTCTTGTGATAGAAAAGGGGAAGAGAGAACACTGGGCTAAAGGCTAGGCAGGATTGTGTCTTTCGGTGTCAGCTTTGGCTTAAGCCAGCAGAAGCTGAAAATATTTGTTGGACAGTGGCCTCAAAAGATTCTGGTTATTAAGGCAGGGAAACAGTTTGTACGGGAGCACTCAAAGCAAAACTGGCAAAAAATGCAGTGCATGTCTTGGTTTGTAAACAAATAGGAATACAGATGCAGTATTACTTCTGTGTATGCTGTTGGTTGAAACATGTACTGGAACATCACATATGGTCTTGGTGTTTAGTCACTAAAAGAAATATTGCAAAAATGGAAATGATTCAAATAAAAGCTACAGAATTGTTGTGACTTTGGGAATTGGAAAACTTAATGTGTTTGACTTGTCCATGATAATGACAAAAGCTTGAAATGTTGCTCGGTTAGCATACGCAAAGAAGCTTCTCAAAAACAAAATACTGGCTGCAGATGAAGGGTGGAGGGAAGAGAAAAGAAAGTAAGTTAGGTAATTTCAGTTAGGAAAAGATCTACTAAAATTTTTAGGAATGAAAGAACAAATTACCAAAATGATGTATCTCTAGATATCTGCAAGCCAAGGATAGATACCTTTCTAAAAGTTTTGGGAAATGTCGTTTATCCTTTAGTTGACTCAGTTACAGTTACAGGTTGACTGTAAGAAGTTTTGAAGTATACAGGAGTTAGTCAAGGTGATCTAATAGCCCCTTCTGGCCTCACATCTCTGAGCTTTTGAATTATTGCAGACCAGAATAAGGAACTGATACTTGACTTAGAAGACTAAGAGACAAATTATGTGATTGCAGAGCCTATTAATGTGTGTTTCCAGTACTGACTACAAAACCCAAAGGAAGTGGTCAACTTCTGTCAGTGAAATAGTAAATTATGCTTGCGGAGTTACACCTAAGAAGCTGAATAGGATTTCTCTTAATATCATACACCTTTGTAGTCTCCTGGCAAGTTCACAGCCTGGGAATGGAGTTATTTTGAAAAGTTGGATGATTTTTAGACCACTAAGGAAACACCTAGAGAGAAAGATTTGCCGAAGGTGATGTAGGTTTAAAGGCAAAAGTACTTTGTTTAGCTGAGAGTAGTCCTCATTCCTCTAGGAAGTGTTTCTTTCTGTAAAGAAGCAAACAATCAAATACCCAACATTATAGTTTTTTGTGCATTTCTTTCAGTAGCAATGCTGGCTTAAATGAGTCCTTTCCTCCTGTGCTCACTTCCACCCTGTGCCATCTTTCAAGATCAGCTAGTAGAATTATTTATGCATTTGTTGGAGGCAAAGTGTGAGACTTCATCTAGAAAAAAAATAATTTACCAAGCATAAAATGGGAAAAATGATGGGATATATTGTAGTGATCTTACATTAAATGAGCCTGAGGATGCACGTCACATCATTGCAACATCAGGAGTGTAATATTTGCTTTTTAAAATGTTTAGGTTTGTCTCAAGGCCTTAAGACCTTGACTTTGTTCTCATATGTAGATTTACTGGACACTGATTTATAATCAAAATGTCTTTACTGATGATACCTTAAGTGCTGCATTGCAATTTTCTTTTTGTTCGTGCATTTTCTTTTCACCTTAGCATCAGATTCAAATTGCAATTTGGATAATGCAGCAGAGAGGATTTCAATGCCTACTTTTTACTTGCAGGGTCCCATCATCCCTGAAATAAGTGCTGAGGTTACCCTAAATAAAGCTCAGGAAGAATCAAGCGTCTCAGAATTGGATTCACAAAAACAGCAAGCTGTGAATAAAGACATAGACCTAGCACGCCTACAAAGGGAGGGCATATCTTAAATTCTACCCTTCTCTACAGGCTTACTCAGCTATGCTATCCTGATTCCCATGCCATTCTCCTACCTAACCAAGGTCAACCTCCTGCATCCTCTTCCATCACCTCTCTCTTTTTATAGAGGGTTAGGTAGGAGTGACCTAAGGACTTCAATATATAAGCTTTGCTCCTGGGCATTGTATTTCCACTTCCATTTTAGTTATATCTGTCCCTTTCTGGATCCAAGTAACTGTGATATATGTCTAAACAAGGTTTATTTAACTGGGTAACCTTTAACTACCTTTTGTGTAGAGGCACTGCAAAATCTGTTGAACTTGGCTGTTTGCCAGAACTGTAGGGCTTTCTGTGGGCAGTTCAGGCTAAGCCATTAGAATAGAGATGTATGTGAGTGACATTCCTGTACAGAATGCTTTTATTCCTCTATGTTTTGTTCCAACTTCATCAGACCTAAGTGTCATTCAGACTGAAATTTGAAAATGGGAAAGCAATGGATTAATAGTAATATCCACGCACTTTACTCTGTTGTTTATTATTGTTTATTTCCACCTTCAAGACAGGCTTTAACTGAAGTATGCATCAGTTGTTCTTGTTCTTGCTTGTGAATAGCTAGGTATGAACCTCTGTAACTTGTCAAGTACAGAGTGATTGACCTCAGCAGCTGTCATTACACCAAAAAGGTGTTGCCTAGAAGTTGCTTAAAAATTGTACTGAATCTGTAATTGCTTCTGGAGGAAAAAAAAGGAGTATCTGATTATAGAAAATTTTGAAATTTGAACACAGCAAGGGAGAGAGAGTACTTCCCAAATGGACCAAACCGAATTATTACTTGACGAGCGCAACTCTTAGTTCTCAGAAATTCCGAGCAAAATTACTGTGTTTGATTTACAGTTGGGAGGAGGTTGCCAGATCTTTTAAGGAATGTATTGTATCCTGAAACATATTCATTAAGTGTTGTATGTTATTGTCTTATGTCAGAAGAGGGTTGCTAGAGACTTCAGAACGTTTGGTGCAATTAAATAGCTTTGGGTAAAGAGAATTAAGCGGAGAACAAACTGGCCAAGAACTTTAGAAAGTAATTAGAATAGCGCATTACCATGATTTCAGTCTAGTGTCACAGTTATTTGACCATGCAAAATCTTCCTTTGGCCTGCAAGTTTTGATCTCCAGAGAAAGCAAACAAATTCAGGGGCAAAGAGCTGAACTGGTAGGAAGTAGGGAGAGGAAATGAGTGAGAAATGTGAGTTCTCTGTACTAGATTGTCATCCTTCCATCATGGAATTTTACAGCACAAAGTCTGGTTGTTAACAATATGGTATCTTTATGAACCATGCAGTGTATCTGAATGGCTAGCACCAGTGGTTCCGTAGTAAGTCATTGAATGTTAGAATTAAATGATAGGATGAATTACTACGGAACCACTGGTGCTAGCCATTCAGATACATTGCAGGGTTCATGAACATAGTGGCAAATTGGCCATTTGGCTGAAGAATGTCTTTGGGAGAAAAGGGTCTTTTATTTTATTGATTTTAGTTAAGCTTTTTGCTCTATTCTGCTGGTTTTCTTCAGAGGTTTTTTTATACTGAGGCTTAGGATTAAATCAGTAATCATTAAGTATGTTTCATGCTGAATGTAGAATTAAATTTAAAGGATCAAATATGGGGATGAAACTATACTTTTAAAATTATCAAGATGACTTTTCCTAAGGAAGATATGCAACTATGCTTTTCTTATAAATACCATGTGAATAGTCTGGCCTCTGTCTTGTTTTCAAAATCCTTTCTACTATAAATGGAAATATATTAAATTCCATTCCAGTTCAATTACATATGCTTGGCCAGCTCACAGAAATTAGAGCAGGGGAAGACCTAGCCACTCTTCATCTTCCTTGATGTTGGGCAGTATATTTTCTGGAGTGTCGTCAGGTCTAGTTTTCAATGGACCCACCTATCAGGCTTTCAAATCTTCTCTTGGAAGATTCTTCTGCAACCCAGTAAATCACACTGTCTGACTTCTGCTGAAGAAATTGCTCCTCAAAGGAACTCTACTTCATTTATTTTGGTCCTGTCCCAAACTAATGGATTACTTTAAGAAATGAGATGTTGGCCTTTAATGAAATGAACTTGGTAAAGTAAAGGTGCAAATGGCCCGCAAATATATCAACTTAGAGGCTTCAGACATCCTTTCAGACCATGTTAATTTAGTGTCCTTTCAGGTATTTGACTAGAAAGACTACTTTTCTGAAGAATACAGAAAGATAATTATTTTCATGTTTAATTTCATATTTAATGTCATGCTTAGAACTGCAGTTAGCTAACTTAGCAGGTGTTAAAAATAGTGATCTTCCTAGCTCTCTTTTCCTTTGTATAGATATATAGACATTTTCTTTAAGCAGTTAACATAATAAAAATCCTTAAGTGTCTTGTATTCCTTTTGACAGAGGCTGTCGTTGGAAGTTGAAGATTTTGTTCTTACCTTCTTGTATCTCCTTGCTTTTATGAGTTTTATGAACAATATAAATACTATGTGGTAGAAGAAACTATCTTTTAAATTTTTTAACTTTCCTTCTACCCTAAGATTGACATCTACTACCATTTATTTATTTGTATTACCACATCTGATTTTCAAAACTCTCATTTTGCTTGGCATCCTTTATTTTATTGCATTTTGTAAAGTGTTAGTGGACCTAGAATGTTTCAAAGTCATCTTTACCTCTTTAGCTAGGTAGATGATTTAGTATCATCTTTAGGCAATGGAAAAATTGAGCTTATGACAGTTCTTTGGTTTAGGATTTAGATTGTTAGTTCCTTGTAATTTGGAAAGGTAAAGCAAAAATTGCTAAAATCTGTATCTTGGAATGGGGGGCTAGGTTTTTAGAGTATGGATAACAGAAGAATCAGTTTTCAAAGTAAGGCTGTCTTCAGAATATTTAAGTCATTCCACAGTTGAAATAGGCCTTGCATGCTGCTGACCTTCTGCTTCTAAAATTCATTTGATGAAGAAAACAGTTCATCTCTTTAATTGGAATTGCATGATGATCTGGTAGTGTAATATAATCACTCTGGTAAAGAAAGCATGAGGTCATAGTGGAAAGATTTTGTCCCATCAAGAAACAGCAGGTTTTATTCTTCCTTTCATTTGTAAGAAAACAGTCGTATGCAATATTCATTACAAGAATGGCTATTCTGTAACTACTGGTGGTCTTACAAGAGAAGAAAGAAAAACAACAGAAAATTGCATCACGTTTGAAATATGTGTTACCTGATGTCTCTTAGCTGAAATCTCTCAAGAAGTTCCAGCTATTGTCCAAGTTGAAGACAGAATTTTAAGTCAATCTTTTTGATATTCATGGGAAATCACCGGGAAAATTAATACAGTTGTATATATTTTGCTGTTACTATGAACGCTTGGTGAATCTCATCTCTATTGTCTCAAATCTGTAACCACCCCATTATCTAGTAGTATTAGGGTTTAGGAAAACTTTCATGGACAGATCTCTTGAGTGGGATTGAAGTAATGCTGCACAGCTGTGGTAGGTGTATTTTGCACTTGGCTAAGTCTGTACCCACAGAAGGATCATCAGAATGATCCGCAAGCTGAATGCCCATTAAAGTCCTATTCCAGCTTCTCGCCTCTCTGGCTGCATTCCTGGCTGGTAATATCTTCCTTTGCTATATGGCTAACAAAACAAATCATGCTCTCTTCAACTACACTCTTCATCTCTGTCATACTTGCTTTCATTCCCTGCTTTGATTTCTTGCTAGAGTTAGTGGTCTTGACTAAATTCAGAAAGTGGCAGAAGATACTTTTCCATTTGGATTAATTTTGAAATTTTAGATGCTTTTCAAGAGTCGTCTTCTTCCTTGCCTTTAATTAGCAGTGCAACCATGACAAATTTCTGTGAACTCCCCAACTTCTATGAACTAATATCAAGGCCTGAGATAGAATGGGTTTTGCACTCAGAAATGTTAGCATCCAAAATGTGAAGGCACTTTTCTCAAGGTTTGTTGAGGCCTCAAACTGAGTGGTTCATACCACTGTCTCTGATCATCTGATAAAGGGGACCTTGTAGTTGTGTAGCTCCAGAAGAAGAAGCAATCTGTGCCCCATATCCAATCTTGACTGTTAATGGCAGGGTAAATGTGAGTTGTCAGCTTCACAGCAGGTGACTAGAGCCCTTTTGTTCACTCCATTAAATCTCTTCCTGGTGTTTGTAAATTTAGTCCTCATTTAACTGGCCAGTCCTTCATCAGTCCTGTTGTCTCATCTTAAAAACAGGGAATAACCTTTATCAGGTTGAGTTGATAAAATCGTGCAGTGGAGTATATCATATTTCTAAAGTACATCTTTACACCAGTTAGGGTTATAGAGATGCATTCCTTCATCTGGACAGATTGTGCCTCAGGAAATACACGTGGAAGATTTTGCATCTATATTTCTTCGCCCTGGTAACTAGCGACAGAACAAGAGGAAATGGCCTGAAGTTGTGCCAGGGGAGGTTCAGATTGGATATTAGGAAAAATTTCTTCACTGTAAGAGTCGTTAAGCATTGGAACAGGCTTCCCAGGGAGGTGGTGGACTCACCATCCCTGGAGGTGTCCAAAAAACATTTAAATGTGGCATTTCAAGACATGGTTTAGTGGGCATGGTGGCATTGGGTAGATGGTTGGACTTGATGATCCTTGAGGTCTCTTTCAACCATAACGATTCTATGATTCTATGATTCACTAATTGCAACAGGACCTGTGCAGAAGAGCACGAAACATATTCTCTCTGTTTATTGTCTGGTGAGAAAGACTAGGGTTTCTGGTCTTTCAGAAAGAAACCTCTGGAAAGGAAGAATTGCTAAGAATAAGGGTTTTCTATGTAGGAAGCTTAGGGCTACTACATATTCCCACTTGTCCCCCCTGTACCACGGGGACTACAAAGTACTGCCAATTAGAAACTATTGGAAAATGGTTTCAGCATAGTGGCCACATGTCCTAGCTTGTAGGCTCAAGAATTTCCATAATACCCCTTTGATACTCTGCTCTTAAAAAGGAAGAAAAAAGTCCATGGAGAAGATCTTCACTTGCTTGGCAGTAATCTGATTCCAGCATGGAAAATGGCATTCCCCACTTCTCATCCATTCCTGTTCTTTTTGTCTGTGTGCCTGCATCATTGAAACCCAAGTGTAGCACTATATTTCTGATTATATTTTGCGTATGTCAAGAAAGTTTCAGTTTCTTTAATAGAAATGAGTGAAGCACAATACCCAAAAGTAAAGTATTTTCTGTGTGATTATGCATGATGCAATAGATCTCTCTACGTAGTCATGCTTTTTTGTATGAATATTTTCTAGTTCTCATTCATAAATGTCTGTCTTTCCAAACTATGCCTCTGGCAGATCTTAGCATAAATATCAATTTATTCACCACTTTCTTTTTTAATACTAACATACTTAGCATAGACATTTTTCCTTTCTTTTTTTTTCCAGTCAACATTTCTGTTTAGTTTATAGGCTCTGAAGAACTGTAACCCACTGTTGTGATTTTATTAGTCGCATAGTTGGCACAATTCATCACAGCCATTCAGCTTACCTTGAGGGAAACCATACTACTGACATTTGAAAAACAGTTATAATCCTGGGCAACACAGAGTTATATTTTAATTGTTAATTGGTCAAAATGAATGCTGGAATGAATGCTTCTAATTTCAGAATAGGTCTACAACGCTTACTAAAAAGTTACTGGAAGTTATTAAAACAAGTTCCTAACAGCATATTTAAATTTAAATCCAGCTAATGAAACAGTAATTCTCTCCAAAATGTTCTTCCACCTATGCCTTAAGATATTGGGTAATATTTAACATGGGTAGTGTCTATTGTTTTGGTACCAATAAAATTACATAGTAGAGTGTTTGATTCATGTTGTTTGGCTGAGGAAGCATTTAAAAGTATGTAATGGGTTGTCATTGGTAGAGCAGAATGACTGAATTTGAAGAGGTGTATTTCACTAAAGACTTGTTTTTTTCTTGTAGATCAACTTAGTTTGCACAGGCTTCTTCACAGAAGATAAGAGAATCAGATTTTATGCGTTTGCACACAGTTTTATAATTTCCAAAGGAATACAGCAATTTCAATGCTATTCTGTAATTATTTCAAAAGGGCTGTTTTCATCCATATGGTTATTTCTTTTCTTTATTTCCTTGATGTGGCTGCTCATGGTCTCCTAGAAACTTGTCACTATGTTTTATTTTTTGGATGTCAGTGGCATGCTTCATTAGAAACAAGTTGTATTGAGTTGCATTTCCAGAACTGCACAAGCCAGAAAACATGTTTTTATACATTTACACATCTGTAAAAATGTATGATCACTGCCCATGAGGCCCTTGGACAATACTATTTACAAGTCAAAGAAGTTTCATTGACTTCACTGGGATTAGGACTGAATCTTAATTTACTGCACAGGGAAAGAATAATCATGTACTACTTGCGAGGTTTAAGTCTAAAATGCTGCTGGTTTTGAAAAGTATAAATAGAGTCAACTTATTTGTCTAGTGCCAATGATACTACTGATGAAATTAAAGCTTTGCTTACATTATATAACAGGCAGGTATAAAGTGCCAATATACTTCACAGAGGGGATATTCTCCACCTAAAATGGCAAATGTTTTGTTATTTAAGTGTAGTTTGAAGTTCTCTTATTAATGTGCCATGTAGTTTTGGACAATTACAAAAAGTATGTTATGTTCTTTCTATATGTTTATCAAATCTTATAAGTAACCAAGTTATATGTGCATGGGTGTAGAAATAATCAAAAGAACAATTAAACAAAAAGCATCCGACTTCTTTAAAAAATCTGTATCTTGTTTTTAAGAAAAGCTGTTGGTCATAGTAGGACTCTGAGAAGTCACAGGAGTAGATTAACAGAAACCCATGTAAAGGGATTTTTAAGTGATTAAGGCCTTTCAGTGTTAGTCTCGTATTTCCTGAGGAAATCAACTTCTCCATGTTTTCTGCACACTAAAATCGTAAGTACAAGAATTGTATCAAAAGGCTTTACCAGAGAAAACAGTTAAACCATTAATTTGGTCACATGGTAGAATACATTTTGGAATGTGGGGGTCTGTTTTAATGTCATTTATAATTTCTTCTAAAATTTTGATATCTTTCTGATGCTGATGATATTTATGAGTTCTATGAATCCTCAGAGTCATTTGGAAGGTAATGTACTAATCCTTTCAGGAATCTAATGAAACAAACAGATACTGTCTTCATTTTACAGACAATAGTGCTGACTTGTAACAGGAGAGAGGAGATTTCAGAAGTGGCTAGGTCACATGAGGCACATTAGAATATTTCTTCCTAAACAAGGGAAAGCAGACACTTGGCCAGATTCTGGCCACAATTCCACCTTTCTTTGGCTCCCTGGGGATGTAAAAAGAATTGGTAGCAGCCATGCGACTGCTATAATCTACAGGACCAACCAGTTCCTGTAGCTTCAAGCATGACAGGAGTGGCAAGATAGTTTAAAGCTGCCCTTTCTCCTCAGCCGTGATGAGTAGTACTTGGTGCATGTAATATTTAGACCAGTATGCTCATGGCACAGCCAAGATTACAACTCAGGAGTTCCTGGCTCCCTAGATTGTGTTCACAACATTAGTCAAGCCAATTCTCAAACATGTTTTCTCTTGTAAAAGTTTTGTGGGCCAAATCTTCATTTGATACTAGTTATTATAGGTACAGAGCTATGGAGCAATTTACAGCAGTTGAGGATCTGACCTTTAAATGAAATTATATCAGCGTAACCTTTGCTCAGGCAATGTGTACCATGGAGTTGCCCTGGTTTTGAGAACTCTCCAGAGGAGCATAGCTATGGTTATTTGTGACTTGTGGCCTCTTTCTTGTATCTGAAATTATTTACCCTATTCATGTCAGATATTGGTATCTCTCCACTCTTCTGGTTACCTGAAAAAGCACAGGTAAAAGAGTATAGGTAAAAAGAGGCATTATTTGCAATTTCAAGATTAAGTAAATATATGATTTCACAAAGATCAGTTGGTGCTCCCAGTAAACCAAATTACAGTTAATTCTTCTGTGCAGTCCAATATAAGAGAGTTTTTTCCTGGCACTACTTCTTGCTTTTTTATTACTTTTATATTGTACTTTGAAATAAATAAGAAATTGTATTTTTTCCCCCAAATGAATAACTATATTGAATTGTTCATACTGCCTGAATTTTCTTAAGCTTTACTCGTAAGTAAAGGTTAAGATGCTTTCCAGTATTGCTAATCAAGTTTGCTACCACTAATATGGGAATGCCTGCTATTTTTCCATTTGCAATGTAGTACACACCAGAAGATTTTATCGAATATGACTATGAGTATGGGGATGCAGATTATAAAGAAACTGATTCTGTAACAGAGGGACCCCCACTGTTTGAAGAGACAGTAGCACAAACAGAGGTAACACAATCTGATCTGTTTGTTGTGTGGTGTCCAGCTGTCCCCTACCACATGGTTTGTCAATTTGTGTCTTCTGTATATAAACTTAATGTTTTCCTTCACTCATTTCTTTACTCTATAGCTGTAACACTTGCTTTCAGTTAGAGATGGAAGGTCTCGTGGCTGACAGCATTCATCTCATATTTGGTTACCTTTCTTTCATTCATTCTTTCTCAATTTTCTTTTCATTTTATTTATGTTTTCCCATTCCATCTTCCATAACGTTTGCAGAAAAAGAAAGCCATGGTCAAAAAGAAGAAGAGGACAGTGGCCACTAGCTCAAAGGACAAACCCCAAAAGGCCACCACAAAAAAATCTGAAAAATATGCACCCAAGAAGAAGAAAAGTTATCAAGCAGCAACAAAAGGCAAACTAGGGGTAAAGGTAGCCAAGAAATAATCAAGATCTTTCCCAGGCCAAGACTGGAAGATCTCTGATAATAAGAAAAAATATACCTAACCCCACTAGATGAATACGTCTGGCTAATGCCATAACCTGAATAAAAGTGCTACCTCTTGAATTTTTCCTACAGGGTTTCTTTAAATAATGTACTTTTTCTTTAATACTAGGCAAACGTTGTTGATGGATTTCAAGAGTATAGCATAGCTGAAAATGACTATGGGCCCCAGACAGAAGCTCCCTCCAGAACTACTGAAGCAAATGAGGTAATAATGACTCTTGAGAAACTGATAGGTAAAAATACTTGCCTACCAAATGTCAATGATTAAAAAAGCACAAACACATTTTAAAAAGATGAATGTCCATCTGTGTAAATATATGTATCTATAACAGCAGTTAATGTAATTTTATGCTTTCTCAGCCAATATCAGAACCTACTATTTTCTTGGGTGCAACTCCCATTAATTCTGTAGAGATCTACCTAATCTTTAGACTGCAGAGTTCATGATTCTGGAAATCATTCAGTGATGTATGCTGTGGGAATGCAGGGTTGTTGCATTCAGTGTGGATGTGAATGGAGCTATGCCTAGTATAAACTAGGTTAAATACTAGACATAGCCCTCCTGATCTAATAGGAAGTGAAGTCTCTAATTTTTCCTGTAATTCTTAAGATGCAGCATAAAATGAGCCTAACACAAGACAAAGAATGGCTGCAACCATAGCAGCATACTGAAGTTAAGTCAGAAGCTGTCATTTCCTTTTAATAGTTCTTCAGCTAACAAAACCAAATTATTTGCTTTTCACTGAGGTTCTATTCAAATGAAACATTGTATTTTGAACTGTCAAAAAAGATAAAATTATTATTTTGATTTATATTAGAAATCATGTTTTTAGAAAGCCACAATGACAAGCCTAAACATTATTTTGTTAGGATTACTATACCTAAGCCAGTGTTGATTAATATATCTGCATATTAATTAGTGCTAGTTTTAGAAAAATGATGGCTGATTATAAGAAATATTGTTTTCATTTTTCTTTTACATTTTCCTTTCAAAAAGAAGATATGTTACTTAAAAGATGTACAAAACTGCCCCCCTCCCTGAACATTTGAAAAGAGTAAATGAGTCCCCACTTGTTTTTTGGTTTTCTTCCTATGTATCTTGAAAGGTGAAGGTGAATTAAGGTATATTTTACTCATTCTGCTGTAAACTGTTCTTGTGAAAAATCTCATTTACTTCTCACAAGTTGATTGATAGATGCGTATCATTCTGTTTCTTGGGCAATTATAGGCCAATTGTACAATAGTACAGTTGTAATGAGGCAGATCCAAAATGCTAAATGCTCTCTTTAGTGAGATCAGTTTTGCATAAAGGCAAAATTTGGCTTAGAATTGGTTCAGATCTGCATTTACTCTAGCTGTAAGGCAAAAGTCATAGTCCTATAGCTAATGGAATTAGGCAACTGTTAAATCAGAATCTGGCCTTCTATTTTAATTGCAATATATTTCAGTATCATGATTAGATCAAGATATTTTTAGTTACTCTGGATGTTGGTTAGCTTCTTAATATATTTTTAAGATGATACTAGTTCATCTTGTCTGACCATATAGACTATCCATCTCTCATTAGCAATATCTGAACTTTGATTCCTTTCAAAATTGTCTTTTCAAGAGACCTCTGTGACAGAATAAAGCAATTCTCTTTTTTTTTTTTTTTTTTTTTTTTCCACAAATGGTTTTGTACATCTTAAATGTAGCATTCTTTTAAACTGCTTTGGTGCTTGTAAGTTGGTTGCTTGGTTTGACAGTTTACATACCTGAAGATGAAAGCTTAGATTTCAGAAATGTTAAAATTAATCTGAGTTTTGTAGGTGGAATTTGACTCAGACAAAAAATATATAAATTGCCATGACAGACATGAACCATGACTTTTAGAGTAATAAATAAACTGCAAGATCATTAACAAGAGAAAAGAAGTTGAAATATTTAGCTCAGCATTGGTATTTATAGACACAAAATAATGAAGAAGGCTGGGCTTAACTAAAGTGATGCTTGCACTTCCGGTACATTGTTATTGTAAAAAGGTCTGAATTTATTCACTGGTTCATTCATGAATGCTTGTAAGTGTTAAACCAAGCAGGGAAATTTAGCTGTATTTGGCACTAAAGTAACATTAAGCAAGCAGTACACATAGCGTACTGGATATATTGAATTCAATGTTTTTGGAAATTAAAAAAAAAAGGCGTATGAAAGCACTACTTCTTTGTACTACTTATACAGAGATCTTTTAATTACTCTGAAATGCTGGACGTGCATTCCTTCAGACTCTAATTAAAAGACAATATGCTGTAGTTCTACTGTTCTTTCTTCTTTTGACAAGTCATCATGGTGGATCAGCATATGCTTACATTGCTTTACTAACAATAACCCACGTATTCCTCCTATTCCCAAATCTTTGCTACTGATATGAATAGCAAAATCCTGTTGAAGAAGTATTTGCTGAAGAATACATAACTGGAGAGGATTATGATAAAAAAACTGAGGAAACTGAATATGGAAGCAGAGGAGTAGACCTCAGTGAATCTGATCTGCTGGTAGATGGAGATTTAGGCGAATATGATTTTTATGAATATAAAGAATATGAAGAGAAACCAACTGATTCCACTAATGAGGAGTTTGGTCCAGGTGTTCCTGCAGAGACCGATATCACAGAAACGAGCGTAAGTTGATTGGAGGCATAATGCAGATTAATCTAATTTAGTGATTCTTTTATAGTTATACAGTCTCAGAACTATACAGACACTGATCCAGAGCTCCTTGTACATATTAGACACATTCACACTTTTGATAGGCTTTGGATCAAGACCATCCTCTTGTTTAAGTAATCCTGAATTTTTATTTTTATTAAATGCAAGTTTTTTGTCTCTTTTGGTGAAGGGAGTAAGGGAGGGTTGAAGATGGGAGGGAAAGGAAAGAAGAGGTGGAATTCCAAAAATAAAATATAAAATTAACAGTTTTAAAAATCTTTAGATCTTTTTTAGAACTAGAGCTAAAGCTGGAAAGAATGCAAGTTTTAATGCAGGTGCAAGTATTGTAATTAATATTTTTATATGATTACCCTAAGAAGTTGAAATGTATATAAGTGTATAGAATCCTATGGCTTCTGCTGCTTTCCAAGGAGAAAATTCATGAGTGGGAAGGTGAAGGTCTGAGCCTTTTCATGAAAATAAGCTTAGTCAATGGTGACAGGTTTATGACCTTGCAGGAGTGATTTAACAGCTCAGTATATATAAAGGAAGATAGGATGACATGGTGGATCCTGTGAATCATGCTCTTTTTTGTGTGTTTTATAGCGCTCTCTT